>NW_008672850.1:20613-25433 GCF_000695815.1 Acanthisitta chloris
GAATCCTTGAAGCTCCCAATTAGCACATCTGTTTCAGAGGTCTTGGAGAAGTCTCCGTTTAAGCAAGTTTTTACAGCAGGAAAACCTCCCTGGCATTAAATCAATTAACACAAGAAAGTAAAGGTCAAGAAGATCGCTAAAGACTCCCTTTTTGCTCCCTGTAGGTAACACCACACATTTGCTTTTACTAATAATAGCAGCCAAGATGCTCTTTAATAAGAGTCCATTAGCAATTAAATGTGCAGTGTCATCTGTACAGTGCTCACTTCCCTTTGCTGTCACTTTCTGGCAACTTAACCTTCACACATTTTCTTGTATGAGAGTGCTGACCTACAGCTCCAGCCCTGGCTGCACTGTCCCAGCCTGTCAGCACCAGGGATTCTAGTCCCAAGTGCAAGTGCTCTGCTCCTACACTTCTAGGACCCACGGAGAAAATAAGAAAATAAATGAGCTTTAGGAGACGATGACCCAGCATAAGCCTGAGCATCTCCTTTACAGCCCCTGGAATGCCTCACTGCAGGACTCAGAACCCCTCCTGGAGGCAGGTCCTCCCTTCTGCTTGGGCTGTGAGGAGCTCAGGGACGGATGGGACTGCACAAATGAAGAACATGGGCCAGCCAAGCTCCTCGAGGTGCCTCCCCTCAGCTGCTTCCTCACAGTGGTCGAAGTGGACACCACGTCCCAGTCTGCCAGCTCCCCGTGTCGCCAGCCTGGCACTGCCCCACTCCCACCACGGACCTTAGGGAGCTGCCTCAGCTGCTCCTCTGGCAGCCAAAGCACACACTGAGACTCCATCCCTTCCAAAGCAGACAGCCCTGCCAGGAAGGCTCAGCTGCAGCAGCTGCTCATCCATGCCTTTACGTGCTCCAGGTCCACCTCCGCTCGGTGCTAAGCACCACTGGTCCAGCAGGATGCAGAGCAGCCAGGACCAGTGACAGAGCTGTGCTGGGGCCTCCCTGCCTGTCCCCTGTGGGTCTGAGCTGCATGCTTAGCTCTGAGCCTAGGGCTGTGGAGTCACGACACCCCCAAGAACGCAGTGTTCCAGGCACCAGGACCTCTCGGGCAGATCCTGCAAAGCATGAAACTTGGATACCACCACTGAGGTGTCTCTTCAGCTCCCTTGCCTTCAGTGCAACTCTCACAATTATTAATGAATTAAAAGGTTTCCTTCTGTGGCCTAAATAACCAGTAGGAGAACACAGACAAAGCACCTTTAAGACAACTAATACAGGTTAAGTAAGCCACTACAAGACAACAGAATCAGGGCAGGTCGGCAGTAAACAACCTACAGGCACCCACACCTTACTGACTAAAGCTGTAAGTTATTTGAAGCTGTAATTGTTCAGCGATCACAGTCTCTCACAGAACCACACTTTGAATGATGCCATCGAGCACAAGCTGCTTACAGACCACACCTAAGGAAATTAAACTGCCAGAAAGAAAAAGAGGAAAAGGCTGATCACACACCTTAACCTCTCAAATTATTCCTTCATAGTTTAGCTATCTACAGTACTTCATACACCAAACTGGGGGTCGCAAGAACAAGTGTTATTCAGGTAGCCTTAAAAGAGCTAACTTGAGTTTAAGGAGAGTTTAAGAAGTTTAAAGATGAAGAGACACTTCCAGCCTGAGTCATTTGTTTCCAGTGCACATGTCATTAGCCGAAACCAGTAAGAGAATAAGTTTTGACGACCTGAATATGAATCACTGTGGTTGCCATTCTGCTAGGCAGTTCCCTTTTTTGCTGGCTGAGTCAAAAGAGCTAAGTTGCTGCTCATGATCTTGGAAGGTTCATATTTTAAAAAAACCCAACCTTGAACGTGTAAAATAACACCAGGATGGGATGTTTTAAAATTCTAAGTGCTTTGCACTTTATCTAATCGGATGCTCAAGATAACTGCAAGTGCTTCACAGGCAGTCGGCCAGACGCTTGGATAGCAACTGCTGAATATTCAGCAACACTTTGCTCTATAGAAGCACCTGCTGCCCCGAGAGCCAAGGCCACTCCACAGCCACTAATGAATTCCCTTCCTCGAAAGAGGCGATTGTGTGGCTGCATTGAAGGCAGAGGAGTGAGCCCAGCCTGCCCCGCACAGCCAGAGATAGAGATTCCCATGGAATCCTCCTGATCCTGGGGGCAGGACGGCCGTGTCAGCATTAGGTGGTATGGGAACACAGCTCTGCCTTGCCCTGCAGTGACCTGACTGGCTTTTCCCAGGCTGGAAGCGATCCCTAAAATATGCACATAAAGCTGCTGAAAGTTAGACTTGGCTGGCAGACAGGCTACACGACATGCCTACACCAATGCGTTCAGGCTGAAGAGGAGACCTCGTTACAATCCACTCCCACCACAGCCAAATCATCAGCACCCCTGACGCTGACAGCCTCACAGAGGAGAGGGTCCAAGGATCCCACCACTGTGCAGGCTGATTAGCAAGAGCTGGACCCATCGCAGGACCAGAAACAAGAAACACAACATCCACATCAGCCACGGCACTTCCCTCCCCCGGATCATGCCCCTGACATGCACCCTGACAAGCTGTGGGACAGATGGAAACCTCCCCACCCACCTTCTTCCCAGCAAAAGAAAAGTCACCTCACCACACCTGGAAGGGAAGAGGTGCCACATGGAGTGTGCCAGGTTTGGCGTCTCAGACCAATGGTATTTACTGTTGCACATCCCTCTTAAGAGAAATGCACTGAAGACAAGTATTCTGCTTACTGGGTGACAAAGAAGGGTGTGAAGCATTTCTCACCGATGTGTTTAGAAACAGCAGCTCCTCTACAAATACTTGCACATTCACACCAGGTGGGCTATGAACTTTTTTTTAAAGCACAGGTTCTCCCCCTGCATATTTCGGTTTCAGCTGTCAGGCAGAGGTGTGGAGGGGCTGATCTACCCTTTGATCTGATGGGAACAGGAGAAACTACAGAAGAGGAGAACACAGAGTGAGACTCCACTTGTGCACAGCATCCCTGAGGTGGCAAGCACCTCACAGCTCTCACCCACGGCCAGTGCTCCCTCCCCACAGCCACGGCCGTGGCAGGGCACGAGGCAGGGAAAGGGCTGCCACGCTCAGCGATGCCAGTCGCAGGTAGACTGACGTGGGAGGAAGTCATGGAAACTGCTTCCATCTCTTGCTGCAGCATGGGAGAATACCAAGACTCCCCACACAGGTGGGAATAAAAACATCTCTCCGAGTTCAAGATCAGTGTGCAGAGCACGGCTGTTTTACTAAGCTGCTCAAATCAGTAGCTATTGCAGGGCCACAAATTAGTTTGTTCAATGCAGTACCTTCCTCTGTTCAGTTACTCAGATCCAGTATTTGAAGATCAGTTTAAAGCAAAGCTTCACACACTACTGCCGTGGATATTGGAAGGGACTTCTAGTGGCAAGTTTATTCCCAAATGGAGGATCGAGTGCTGGACAGCATCCTGGAATGCTGGGGAGGAGTCCCTGGGCAGAGGGCTGTGCTGCAGCTCTGCCAGCCTCCCCTGCCTCTGCAGGACAACATCTGTGTCCTGCACAATCCTGCAATTCAAGGACAGCAGGTTCTGACTGAAAGCCTAAGCTTCAGCTTCTGGGCTGCTCTGCTCTGCTGAAGCAGCAGAGGGCACAGGGGCTCTCAAAGGCTGCTTTGTGCTCGGGATGGGAAGTTCAGCCTGACATGTCTTTTCCAAGGCAGAGCAGAAAGGCCACATGCAGCCTGGAGCCAGCCAGGGAACGGCAGGAATCAGGAGTGTTTACACTCTGCTACCTGTCACTTTAATTGGCCCTAATAGAGATGCCAGACCTCATCATGCACAGGGTCCAGATCCAAGCACTCCTTTTCACAGGTCATTGTTTATGCTCTGAAAGTTTTAACATTAAAAGACTTTAGCAGACTGCTAATTTGAACCCCTAAAGAAAGTGGGGAAAAAAAAGGCTCTTCCCTCTACTTTGAAGTTGCATCCCATCACTCCCTAGGCTGCTTCCCATTACTGGACTATTACACACTCATCAGTCATCACTGGAGGCTCATCAAAGCAAGAAGGAAAACCCATCCTTATCTGCAGCGTTAGGAACAAGAGTACATTACCTTCAGCATGGACAAGGGCCAGCTCATCAACCACAGAGTTCAGAATTAAACTCACCACACTGTTTGGCACCTTGTTCCAGCATTGCTCAGGGCACTTTTGGCTCTGAGCTCCAAGACAGTTTCCTTTCTCTTTCACATACCCAGAAAAAGTGGTGCAAAGTGGCACCTTGCTGGTACACCATAAGGATGTCACAAACATCACTCAGGCAGCTCCTAAGGTATCCACTCCAGCAAATGCAGAAACGAGACCTAATTACCTGAAGTCTCCTGGTAAAATTTCTAGAGTGAAATGCTTGTGACTACACAAGCTGTCAGACCCCTGCAGACTGGTACCATGGCCCTTCCCACACAGTGAACTCCTGGGACAGCCACAGCAAGTACCTACCTACCACCTCCTCCCCCAGGCCAGGGCACCCAGGCCAGGCAGCTCCGTGCTGAAACGAACTCTGGGCAACTCGGCATCGCCTTGGCAGCATGTGTGGGGGTACTGCAGCCCCTGGTTCATAAAAGCTGGGATGCAACTCAAAGAATTATTCCTATTTGCTTAGAAAGATCTGCACAGCAGATAATAAATGTGACATAATTAACCCTCTTGAGAAGCCTTTGCCTTGAGATGAGACAATCTCTTTCTATTTTTGAAGTCAGAACAGCAGTAACAGGGAGGGAGGATAGAAAATGTCAAACTCTTACCAGGGCTGGTTGCCTGGGACTGATGCTCAGGGCTGAGGCTGCCCCTGCTGA
>NW_008672850.1:25445-29279 GCF_000695815.1 Acanthisitta chloris
AGCTCCAGCACTCTGGGCAGCAGCACTGACCACTCCTTTGGCAGGGTGACAAAACTGTTGTGCTCTGGGTGCCATACAGTCAATGCTGGCCAGATGTCACAGCATTCCTCACCCACAGGAACCACAGAGCTGCAGCCCATGGCTAAAGACACCCCAAAGACCCCCCAGTATAGACCATCAGGGTCAGAGGTATGGTCAGATGATGTTACTTTGAAGCAATGCTACAAGTGAACACATATACCATGACAAAGAGAGCTGGAGGCTGCTTGCAAAGCAATGTCTTGATTTTAAGCCTAGAGTCCAGCACTCACTCCTCAACTCAGTTCCTTAATTAACCAACTCGCTAAGCTACAAGATGCTATTTGCAACTGGTGTTTGCAGCTCAGGAAACAGCTGAGCTCACACGCCAACATGTTTTCCCTGACAAGCCTCAAGGTCGCCCAGTCAGGAACTCAGTCCAGAACACAAAACTTGCATCATACCTGCCCAGGGTGAAGAGCTCCCTGAGCTGACTCAGTGCTGCCTCAGCCCATGGCTGGAGGAGGAGAGGGAGGAGGAGGAGGAAACTGAGGGAAAAGTCTTCCTCCCTGACTTCAGTTAAGAGGCTACAGCTCTAACCAAGTTCAACAGAATGATACAACAGGAATATGTTCCTGTATATTTACAGCACCCCCCAGAGCACCACGAGGCACAAACAGCGTGAGGAACAGGAAGAAGCTATCCCAAGCAGAAACAGTTCTGCCTCTACCTGAGCTAATTATTTACAAGAACACTGGTCAAACTCCCTTCCCCCAAAGAATGTGGGAACTATAATATTTGCATTTCTTTTCTATACTACTGCACATTTGGCCTCCAGCAAGCACAAGGAAATAAAGCCATTTAAAGAAAATCAAAGCAGAAAAGATTTTTGCCTCACAAAGCGTAGTTCTCTCTCCCACTCACCTGGGTTAAGTCACACTGCAGTCTCCAGGGGAGGGATCCCTGGGGAATGGGAGCAGTTTCAGCCCCCAGAGGCAGAGGAACACCTGGAGCTCCCCAGCACAGTCAGAAATCCAGCCATGCCTCACGGTGAGCAGTTTGTGTTGGCAAGCAGAGGAAAAGCACTGAGGACGTGGCTGTGCTCTGGGTTATACATGAACACTGCCCAGAGCTCACTGGTCACTGAGTGCAGACAGGCCTGAGAGGGAATTCACTGCATGTCTGAGAAATCCTGAAGCAGCTCTGAGGTGCTCCTCATGAGCAGGAAGGAGCTGCAGGACCTTGGCTGCTCTGGGCAAACCACAGATTAAGGTGTCTCTGCTGCAGGAAGAACTGGAATTGCAGCCTTTATCCAGCAGGGTTGTAAGCACCGACTTTTAAAAAATTTTAGTTCCCTCATCTATTTATTAAAGACATTTTATTTCTCTTTAAAGAAAGGCACTCACATACCTGCTCTTTTACTTTCTCACAGTTAACTGAGGGCACTTAACTGCAGAAGGGCTGCCAAGCACATCATTGCACCTGACAAACACAAATTAAGAAGCCACTGATCATAGACTCTGGCAAGGTCAACAAGCTGTGTTTTTTCACTTATACAGTAAAACACAAGCAGGCGGGAGATGTTTCCATCCTTGAACCTTGTACAGACAAAGCACATGCAGATGAAGTAGAAATAATTTATAACAACATTAGTTTGCACACTGAAAACACAATTCAAAGCAGAGCCATATGCAGAGAGACCCCTACTACTAACCAGCAGCATTAGCTGCAACACTGCCCAAAGCACTGTTTTATGTTCAGGAAGCACTTAGAGAGCCTGTCTGGTGTTCAGGGCAGCAATCAACCTAAATGACTAAAGAAAGAACAAAAGGAATTACATTATTACACTGCAATTCAGAATTTAAGGGGTCAGCTACCCCAAAAAGGGAAACACATGAGAATATTACTGATTGAATAATTGCTAATGCAGCAGCAACTCACGAGTAGTTTTATAACCATCTAAAACATTTCCCTACGACACTGTATTCAAAAGACTGAAAGTTAAGACCAAGCTATGCTCGACACACGTAGCAGCGCTGGTTAATCAATAACTGAAGCACAGCAATTCCATTCCCCTTGCTTTTTTGGCATGGGAAGTGTTTTGTTTTGCAGGCTTTGCACATGGCAAAGATTCTCCGACCACCCTGGTGGCAAGAGCCCTGACAAGGCAACCACAGCTGAGAAACACCTGCACATCAGGTGGCTTCTGGGAGACTTGCTGCTCTGTGCAGCAATTTGTCAAATAACAGAGTTAAAAGAAGCCCATTTAAAGAGGTTTTAAAACTGCTTGAAGGCTACCACATCTAGTGCTGGGAACAGCTGAAGCTCCTCTCAGTTTGGGCAGACACTGCCAAACAGCCAGAAGAAATTCCAGTCTCTCCTCTGTACCCAGCTGTGTGAATAACATTCCATGCTACTGCACATATCTGGTGGTGACACCATCTTATCCCTCACCTCCTCAAAAATCAGCAGAGCCACAGCCAGAAAAATCCCAGTCGGGAAAGAACAATCCAGTCTAATCACTGGAGCAGCCCCACATTCAGCATGTCCTCTGAGTGGAGAAAGACTATTTTCAACAGGAGCAGCAATGACTGCATATCAAAAGGGATCAAAATAATCACAAATTATACTGGTATAAGGGCTTGAACAGGTGCCATGGAGTCCACATTCAGGGACACTATTGTGTCAGAAGTGTTCTCCCATCTGTGACTCCTCTTTAACATAAGCAGATAAACCAGCCAAATAACCTGAAAATAAATTGTTGTCTGTGTCCCCAAAGCCACTAACCTTACAAATCTGCCACAAGCAATGAAAATCGTTGCTTACTATCAAAGCAGCAACATTAAACTACCACTCCAAAATCAGCAGTAGCACAGCACAGTGTTTGCCTGCCCTGGGATCTCTGTCATAGATCACTTCTGCCTAGCAGAGAAGCACAACTGCCCTTCTCCATTTCAGAGACATAACAAACAACTGCAGGCCAGGCACTGTTCACATCCACACTCCCACAGCTGAAGATCTCTGCTGGGAGCAGCTTTCGTGTGCTGCCAAGCACACCCAGTGCAGGCCCCGACAGAGGCAGAAGCATCAGGGCAGCTCTGGTCCCACACCAGGGCTGTGTGCAGCATCTGCAGCTACAGCACACGCTGTCGTGACAGCCACACACGAACTGCAAATCATTTTTTCCTGCCTATGTCACCAGCATCCCAGAGCCAGCAAACGCATTCAGAGCCACAGCTGGGTATTCAAAACATTCAGCAAAAATAATGGCAATCCAAACACATCACCGGTGGCACAGAAAACAATTACAGAACATGCCTGTGCTCATCCTTAAAAAGTACTTTTTTTCTCCTTTTAAAGGTTTAAATGCCAGATATTTAGGCATCTCCAGGTGACAGAGCCGAGTGCTGCATGAAGCTCAGCCATGCAGGAAGACACTTCTTCCCCAACGCCTCCTCTTTCACCCCACGGAGCTGCTGCATTTTCCCACTTACCAGCATCCCACAGCGAGCCCAACCTTCCAGCACATCCAACCCCGGAGCAAACCCAAGAAAAAAACCAAAAAAAACCCAGCAGCGCTCCGCTCGACCCGCAATCTCCCGCATTTCACGAAAACACGAGACACCGCAGCAAAACGCTCAGAGATGCTTTCCCCCTCTGCCTCTCCCCTTTCCATCACCGATCCCTCTTTACTCACGCGTGGGAACCCCTCGGGGTAGAGTCGACAGTGCTGAACGCAGCTGAAAATTTCTCTCCCCCGCACGGAGAGAGCAACCGCCGCCCGCACGCTCCGACCGTGCGCTGCGGGTTGAGCCG
>NW_008672851.1:0-623 GCF_000695815.1 Acanthisitta chloris
TGGGCTGCATGTTCGTCAAGATCTCGCGGCCCAAGAAGCGCGCCCAGACCCTCATCTTCAGCAAGAACTGCGTCATCTCCCGCCGGGACGAGAAGCTCTGCCTGATGTTTCGCGTGGGGGACCTGCGGGAAAGCCACATGGTGGATGCCAAGATCCGGGCAAAGCTGATCAAGTCCCGGCAGACGGCCGAGGGGGAGTTCATCCCTCTGGAGCAGTCGGAGCTGAACCTGGGCTACGACACAGGGGAGGACCGTCTGTTCCTGGTGGAGCCCCAGATCATCTGCCACGTCATCAACCGCCACAGCCCCTTCTGGGACATGTCGGCCGAGTCGCTGCGTCGGGAGCAGTTTGAAATCATCATCATCCTCGAGGGCATTGTGGAAGCCACAGGCAAGTGGTGCAGGGGGGTCGGGGGGGACACACAGCTCCTCTGAGGTCCCTGGGCTCAGAGCTGGCATCCTGGCAAGCGATGCCTGGGGCCAAAACTGGGTCCCTGTGGGCAGTGGGTGACCCAGGGCTGCAGCTCCTGGTTAGGCAGTGTGGGGCTCATCACGGTGCCTGATGCTCTGCCCGCTGGCAGCGGGGATGGCTCAGCTGTTGTCTCGCCACAGGAATGACGTGCC
>NW_008672852.1:0-2515 GCF_000695815.1 Acanthisitta chloris
AGCGGCTCAGGGCCGGAGGGAGTCGCGGGGTGTGTGCCCGGGAGCGCGCAGTGCGGGCCCTGCTTGTATAGCCGCGAGAGAGAGGGGCAGATCGGCCTGTGATGCGGCCCATGTGTGCCGCGAGCACGTCTGTGTTACCGGCCTTGCCTGTGCCACGCGGCTCAGCTGTGTCACAGAGCTCATCTGTATCACAGCTGTATCGCATAGCTCAGCTGTGCCACGCAGCTCACCTGTGTCATAGGATCAACCAGGTTGGAAGAGACCTCCAAGATCACAGAGTCCAACCCTACCGTGGTCACTAGACCATGGCACTAAGTGCCACATCTAGTCTCAGCTTGAAAACCTCCAGGGATGGTGAATCCACCTCCCTGGGCAGCACATTCCAATGCCTGATCACTCCATAAAAATCTTCCTAATATTCAACCTAGACTTCCCCTGGCAGAGCTTGAGTCTGTGCCCTCTTGTCCTGCTGCTGGTTGCCTGGGAGAAGAGACCAACCCCCACCTGACTCCAACCTCCTGTCAGGGAGTTGCAGAGGGTGATAAGGTCTCCCCTGAGCCTCCTCTTCTCCAGGCTGAACACCCCCAGCTCCCTCAGCCTCTGCTCATGGCACTTGTGCTCCAGTCCCTTCACCAGCCTCGTTGCTCTTCTCTGGACCTGCTCCAGCCCCTCAATGTCCCTCCCGAGCTGAGGGGCCCAGAACTGAGTTTGCAGAGGGGGAAGCATTTGGCAAATACAATTCCTAAAAGAGGAGACATGGAAGAGCAGATAAGAGGGAGCGAAATGTCAGACAGAGCTAGGCTGTTGGGTGAGGTTTATCTGAGGTCACAAAAAAACACAGGGGAAAAAGTGCCAGTAAAGTTTGCAAGAAGAAACCACTAACTTTCAAGCCAGAGAATGTTGCACAGTCTGAATCTGAGTTACATCAGCAAAAATGTTATTAGTTGTGTTGACTCAGAAACTGTGACAGAATGGAGGAATCCACTTGGGAAAGATCAGAGCAATTTCTTAAAAATCATTGCAGAGTTCTGGAAATCCTTTTTTCATAGGGAGAATATGTAAATAAACAAATGAAAAATAAACAGCCTTGAGTTAGTGTCTGTGTGTTCAATCTGATTCTAAAAATACAGAAAATATGGTCCAAAGTGCTGAAGTTTCCCCAATACAACTGAAAATATTTGCACTAGGGCAGCTGTTCACTCTGGTGTGTAATACTGAGACACTTGCTGGGTCTAGAAGGAATATTTTTAACATGACACCTAGTTTTCCCTTTTGCTTTCAGGGCCTTTAACCTTGAGTCTCCCAAGGAAATGCAAGCAAGCAAGGAATGTTTACCACCCTGGTGTACTTTCTTCAGTTTCTGCCTGGGCAAAACATGGGCCAAAAATAGGCCAAAAGTCACTTGAAATTGGTCTCAGACAGTAAAAATATCCAGAGTTTCCACACCACCCTGCTAATTGCAACCTCCAAACACCCCAGTGCTGAACCAGTTGGATATGATCTGTGAATCTCTCTGATCTCCTGATAAGAGCATTTTGTGGAGGGAATTCCATTCAAAGCAGCAAAGAAGCAATATGACAATAAAGGAAAAAATCTATATAAAAATGTTGAATGTCTGGAATAAGTCACAGCCAGTTGCAGAGTTTTGGTTCATGGTGTCAGAGTTGAGCTCTGACTGGGCTTTTCAGTAGCTGTTGGTGATGAGGATTCAAACTATTGTGATGCTGACAAGAAAGTGAAGCTTTTTACTAGTGAAGCTCAGATTAGTGATCAATTAAAAGGTGCATTAAAAATGGCTTATGTGAGAATGATATTGTCTCTAGATAAAAGATCTGTTCACATCAGTGAGCTCTGGCCTGGATGGGATACCCTAGAAATAGTTTCCTTACACAGTGATGAACTGGCTGGAATCTTTCTCCGGCCTCATCTCCTTGGCTCGAAAGTATCCAGTGCCTGAAACTTTATTATAAGTGGAAACCTCCCCAAAATACATATTAATCTGTTCTGCCTCCTCTCCCAAGGTGATCTCCTTATTGCCTGGAGCATGAAAATTGATTATCTCTAATACGAGTTTAGTTTGCATTATAACAGGCCTGAACAGAGAATGTAAAGTAGCCAGACTTTGTGAAAACCTATCATCTTGGGTTTTGGTGGTGGAGCCACAACCTGGGGCTTTGTGCTATAAAGGAAAGTTTCTCTGCTCTGTTTCCAACTTTACTGCATTGGAACTTGATTGAGTCTCATATATTTCTGTTTATAAATGAAGTGAAAAAGGTCCTTTTGATAAGTTTTCACTCTGCCCTCAGAGTTCTGAATATCTTATTAGAATTTTAGAATTTCTAACCCTCCTGCTGACCAGATTTGGATCTTTGTTACTTTAAGTATCATTTTAACAACTGAACTTTTGAGTTTCCACCTAACCTGTCTTTTAATGACAAGAGAAGGCTGAGGAGACTGTTCCTAATTAGATGTATCACTTGTCAATGACATCAGTGTCCACAGAACATATATATAT
>NW_008672853.1:0-1402 GCF_000695815.1 Acanthisitta chloris
TATTTACATAGATATATATTTCTATAGATAGATTTCTAATATAGAATTTCAATATCTTTATGTGCTCCCAGTTTGGCTGATTGAACTAGAACAGAGAAACCTAATGGAGCATTTGGGGAGGGATAGAAAACATTAACCAAATGGAGCAAAAGAGCAAGAAGTTCTCTCAGTCAAGGTCTGGCCTAAATCTGGGTGACAGCAGTGCTCAAACACTGCCAGGGAGAGGATGTGGGTCTCACCCAGTGCTGCTTCAGGAGGTTTTCTGTCAGTGCTCACCTGACAGAGACACTTTAGACAACGTTCCCAGTGTGGATGTGTGACTGCCCTGAATCTCCAAGTGAGAGCTTGGGGGGGTTTATTGCCAATATAACATTGCTAGGTTAAAATACAAGTATTTTTTCCCTTCATTAGGAAATAAACTTGAGGTGAAAGGTAAAGTTTGTCCCATTACACAGTTTTTCAACCCTCTCTTTACCAAGAAACTTTTGAGGGTAAAATTGCTTCTCTTTGAGGTAACACCAGTATGTAAATACATTTCTTTGCCTACAGTTGACACAACTTTTGAGTTCCACAATTTACCTAAGACTCGATTTACACAAGCACAGAAGTTTATGTAGTTTTGTGGTGGTTTTTTTTTTTTAACTTAAAGTGAGTTTCAACACTGCTGTTCTTCAACTGCAGCTGAATTCCTCCTGCTGAGACTGTCTTGCTTTGAATATATAAATATATATATGACGTTTCTTCTCAGAATTGAAGATATCAAGTCAGCATAATACAAAAGAAGTGGCAAAAGCAGCTAGAAGTTTCCTTTGCAGTCCCTAGAGACCAAGACCACAAAAAACCCTCAACAGCTCTATTAAAATGGGCTCCAAAAATACATTTGCTGCTGACCTGTCGCATCCAGGACCTCAAATCAATCTCATTTTCAGCAATAATTACAGTATTAGGTTGTAGAAACAAACAAAGCAAACAGCCACGGGAATAATCCACGGGATGACATGGATTTAAGTGATAAAAACTAGGCTGTGCAGCTCCGCTAGAGCTAAGGGCCAAGTGCTGCTTCAATTACAAACCCATTTTCAGGGCTTAAGGCTCTGGGTTTCATTGTTAGTGGCTTGAAAGGTTGGAATTAGAGCCAGGGGCAGGCACTAAAATTAATGATAATAACAATCAAAATAATACTAAGTGTCATAAATTTAGAAATTAAATCCGTAGTTCTAAATACTTTTTTCTTCTTGTTGCGGACTGAAAATTATCTTAAAAATAAAAAGAAATAAGACAGAGAATTTATTTGAGTTCTCAGTTCACTTATTGGTGATTAAGAATTGCTTCTGTATCAAAAGCAAAAGGAAAAAAATTAAAAATGACCCCCCTGTGTTATATTACAAATATGTAAAAACTA
>NW_008672854.1:0-3670 GCF_000695815.1 Acanthisitta chloris
ATTCCTGACACACAGCACCAGGAGTCACCATGACACTTTTAAAATACAGTACACTGAAATGGATATTTTCTTTGGGCACAGAGGGAGGAGGAACTAGTGTTACACCAAATATCATATTCTCAGCTAGGTTTCTTTTTTTTCATTTGAATTATAACTACCAGAAAAACTGATTCATTATTAGCACATCCCTTTAGTCCACATATGTTCACATGTGTATGCACGTGTTTGCACACACATAGATAAACACACACACGTTAGCAGAGGGAGAAAGTGAGAGCAATCATCATCATCATTAAATTTTATTCAGAATAAAAAAAGTTACTCTAGTGGCACAGGCAGAGCAGTCAGTCCTTGAAGTTTCCCTTGAAGGTAAAACTGTGAAGTCAATGGATTGCATAACTTGGCAGCAAGGTAAAAACTTTACTGTCTCATACACACTCTACTGTAAGTCTTGCACGAAATTATAGAATCAGCTGGGTTGGAAAAGGCCTCCAAGATCATCAAGTCCAACCCTACCATGGTTACTGTACCATGGCACCCACTGCCACATCTAGTCTCATCTTGAAAACCTCCAGGGATGGTGAATCCACCACCTCCCTGGGCAGCCCATTCAAACGCTTGATCACTCTCTCCATAAAAGGTCTCTTCCTAATATCCAAGCTAAAGTTCCCCTGGCAGAGCTTGAGTCTGTGCCATCTTCTTCTCCTGCTAGTTGCCTGGGAGAAGTGATCAATCCCCACAGATGAGGTCTCTCCTGAGACTCCTCTTCTCCAGGCTAAACAACCCCATAATTCATCCTCTCCTCATAATACATCCAACCATGTGGATGATGCATATTGCCTCTAGCAAAGCAAAAATACACAGAATGAGCCAATAGAAAACTTTTGATTTAGGTTTCTATGTGTGAGAAAGAAAAATAATCTTAATTATGAAGCATAGTTTATACAATTTTAATAGTCATGATAAAACCTCTACTAAAAAACACTCTCTAGTGTTCCCTATACAAGGTGCATATGATTAGAATATTTTCAAATTGTCATGTTTAGGCTGGATTGTAGCGAGAAATATTGATAACTCAAAGCCTCAAGTTCTTGACATGGTCTTTTTTTCAAGACATTCAGTAATATATGTCAAGTTAGTGTACAACTCTGAGTACAAGATTAATCTAATTAGTTAAACTATATATGTACAAAACCCCAAGCTTGTAGGAGGGAAATATTTTCTCAAAGACAAGCCATTTGGGATAGACAAAACAAATTAAGAAACATAAAATTCTTGTCCATTTCTGAAAACTTAGGCCACAGCACTTTTTAATGCCTCTCGGAACAAGTGAATGATTAAGTGGGAGTGTATGATAAGGAATTTTTTAAAAGACAAATTTGCCCTATGAAGTCCATCTTGCTACAATTTCAAAGTTAAAAATTTGTCATTTCTAATTATAGCCTTCTTTTCAACTCCTTGAATCCCTCCAGTTTGCTTTAGGCTGTTTGAATATTTTTAGGGCACTGCTGTGTGTTGAGTAATATAAGACTATTATCTGAAGTTCCTATTTCCTATTATAATTTCTAGTAATTTTTTTCTTTTTAAAATAGATAGATCAACAACAGCATTTGTAGATCAACCTGAAAAAAAACCCCACACTTTCTAAATTGCAATAAATAGTGCTGTTTAATTAGTTATCTCTGAGTGGCATTGCCATTGCAGGTTATTACTGTAAACAAATTCTAATCAGGACTATATTTCTGGGAGTTTTGAAAATTATTCTACTATTTCTAACAGTATCTGTAACTTCTCTGGGGTAAAACAATATACACATGGGCAGAAGAAATATGCATAAATCTGAAAAATCTTTGTCTACGTATATTTGCATAAATATTCATGTTATATATGCATATCGCTCACTAAAACCTGTCTGAACATTTTTCTTAGACAATCTAGGTTTTTCTATTCTTTCTTTAGCTTTTCTCATTAGATAAAATGTTTTTAAGCAAATCTGAAAATGTCCTCTGTCATAAATAGATGGTACTATATATAGCAAAAATATTTTTTTAACTTTCAGAGGTGAAAGAAATATGATTTTAAAAAGTATAATTTAGTTTTGGAAAATACTGCATGGTTTTCTCCTGAATAATTCAAGACTAAAGTTTCCAAGACTTCTTTTAACCTCTGAAGTCAAAATAAAAATTATGATCATCTGAAGAAGGAAGGAAGGAAGGAAGGAAGGAAGGAAGGAAGGAAGGAAGGAATGTCAAATTATTTAAAATGAAAAGTCTTCATCTGGTAAGTTATTCTTAATTTGTGAATATTTGATTTCTGTAACATTATCTTTTTGATCCTACATGAACAAGACAGTCAAAACCTACATTTAGACTTTGATTTTTTTCTATGCAAAGGAACACTGCTTATTCAGGTATTATGAGTTTGGAAGTGAACTTTTGATTCAACTGCCTGAGTGACTTTTTGTCAAAATAGGCCACATACCAAAACGGACTTGAATTTTTCACCCATAAGCTCAGTCAGTTAGATAGGGTTGAGACTAGGATGATTTCTGAGATATCTTAAAGTATGAAAATCCTCTATTTACTTCTAGACATACATCAAAAAAAAAAAAAAGAAAGATCCAGCAGGTGTCAAAATATCCAACCACATTATTGCAATTTTACGTGAGTTTTAGGTAAAGTTTAACATGCAACACTGATATCAAGCAGAATAGGACTGTGCAAGTAATTTTTTTGTTCACTTGTTATAGTTAATTTTGATTAAATAAAAAAGCAATTTTGCTACAAATTGATATGCTCTTCAGTAATAATCATTACAATCTCACTCATCTTGAAAATGACTTGTATTATTGAATTCAAGTCAATGGAATTGAAGTTTTAAATCAGTGTATATGTACTAAGTTTGTTTTTTAAAAAGTATACAAGTATTATAATTTCATAGAGTCATAGAATCATAGAATTTGGGGATTGGACTGGACCTAACAGATCATCTAGCCCCAAACTCCTGCCATGGGCAGGGGCACCTCCTCACTAGACCAGGTTGCTCAAGGTTTCATCCAGCTCGACCTTGAACACTGCCACTGGCAGGGCAGCCTGTGCCAGTGTCTCGCCACCTCTTCACAGGAAAGAGTTCTTCCTAATATCTAACATAAACTTCCCCTTCTTCAGTTTCAACACATTCTCTCTTTTCCTGTCACTGCAGTTCCTAACACAGAGTCCCTCTCTAGCCCCCTTTTAGGCCCTTGTGCTGATTTCAACCGAGATGGAGTTAATTTTCTCAGTGGCTAGTGTAGTGCAGTGTTTGGATTCAGAGTGATAATACTGTTCATAGTACACTGATATTTTGGTTTCTGCTAAGTTGTGTTTATCCTAAATCAAGGACATTTTCTTGCTTGTGTCTCATGCCCTGCCAGTGAGAAGGTGCACAAGAAAACTGGGAGGGAACATAGTGACCTGAACTAGCCAAAGGGATATTCCACACCATGGCATGTCATGCCCAGTATATAAGCAGGAAGGGGCCGATCTGGGGGGAAGGATGGGGTTGCGCCGGTCCGCGGGTGGTGAGCAATTTTACTGTGCATCACTGATTTTGTTCTTTTTATTATCCATTAACATTTTAGCTCATTCTTCTCTTGATTATTAAAGTTCTTATCTCAACCTACATATTTTAC
>NW_008672855.1:0-1836 GCF_000695815.1 Acanthisitta chloris
CAGGTGGTCTGGGCTTGGGGTGTGCCCCGGCAGGCACCAGCCTGGCTGCCAGCTGGGGCATCAGCACCATGTCAGAGTCATCATCTGCTGCTCTCCCCAGCTCCTGCTCACGTTCTCCATGATGAAGGCTCTGGGATTTGCGGGCGTGACACACAGAGGCTGCCTCCTGTAGCACCCCGGCTACCTTCCTGCTACCTGAGTGCACCCGTCACTGTTTCATCTCTCCTCGTGGCCATGAGCAGGTGTTCATCACCCACATGCCCAAGCACCCACCCACTGATCCCTCTGCCAGCTGTATCAAGGCCTGGCTGCTGCTGTGGAAGGTAAAAGACACATCTCATCCAGAGCAGTCTACTTACATTGGCAATGGTGGAGACAAAAAGCATGATGACAGTGGCGATGTGAACCACAAAGATACCAGCCAGTAGCACCAACATCTTGGGTCTTTCTAGGTGATGTCACTGATGCAGAGAGCTCTGAAGGAGAGCAAGAACAGAAGGAGGAGGTGAAGGGAAGGGCTGAATCAAAGAACAGCATTAATATAAACTTTATTTATGTGCACAAAACAGGTTGATCTTAAATCTATTCTGGAAGCATGGAATCACAAAAAAAAAATCACTCAAACCTTTGTCAGAATCTGCTCAAGAGGTTAAATACAGTCTGGAGGTCGAGGAACCAGTTTGGGAGGAGACATAGAGCAATGGTAGATAGCTTCGAGGCATTTTAAAAATAGCCTGAGCATACACATGTTGCTTAAACTGATGTGTGTTAACGTAAAGCAAAAATTACATACTCCAGGCCTACACTCCAGGAAGGGGAGTTTTCACCCACAGTATTCACAGAGGTCAGGAAAGATTTTTCTCTTCCTGTTCTCCTCTGGTGTCACAGCCTTTTCCAGCTGGTCTGGGACATGGACAGGTGATATGAAGTGGAAGACTACATGTTCCTGGGTGCATCAGGTGTTGAGCGGTGGTGGAGACTGAATCAGGGGGCAACCCCTACTCAATAGACTACTCCATTATGTGAGGAGGAGTGTAACTAGAACAGAAATGCCCCCGAGATTTCCTGGAGCTGAGGAAGATTCTAAGGTTTGCAATGAAAACTATCCATTTCCCTTTTAAAACCTGGGGCATGCAGATCACTTTATTACTTACTGCAATAAGATTCTCTTGTAATGCAAATTCCTCTTTGGTTTGAATATTTTTACCTCTGTACCCTGCAAGCTTTTACTTTCTGTAAAATTTCCTGTCATTGATGAAGATGTGATTGGAAAGGGAGGGGGATGTGCTTTAGAAAGCTCGCATGACACCGTTTGTGAAGGCTGCTGATTTCTCTCCTGAAAATGTGAACAAATCTAAGCTGTGAGAATGAATACAGGCAATTCACACAAAGCAAAAGAGTGTACTTCAGACAGAATTATCTACTGGGTCCACTCTGTGGCCAGTAAACTTCCTACAAAGTTTCACAGGGCTGTGTTGCTCTTTCCCATGGTACTGCTGGTACTGAAGAGCAGTCTCAATTATGTGATTAATGTTAGTTGTCAAGTTATTTTGGTCTAGGTGACTCAGGTAAGGTTTGATGCTCTCACCATTTGTACAGGGTGTGGTATCATTGTCATGAAACAACACAATTATACTTTGTCTTTCACACAAACTGTGACAAAAGGCTTTGTAAAGTTGCATTCATGTGTCTTTTTTTACTTGATGACTCCACCTTCTCCACTCCTGTCTTTCCTCTCATTGTGGCCATAAGTGGGTGTGTATTCCTGTAAAGTGCTGCAGCTATTCCTTGCACTGCTTTGGATACAGTTTCCCAAATCACAGTGGATAAGGAGGG
>NW_008672855.1:1876-20310 GCF_000695815.1 Acanthisitta chloris
TCCTTGATTTCAGGATCTCAAGGAACTAGCTCTGTTAGGTCACTCCTCCCACCCCAACGAGGTGACTCCTTAGTAAGACAGATTAGGTTTGGTCCTATCTCCTCAGCACAACTTGTTTGCTGTGAGGTTTCCTTCACCTGGGCAAACTCTCTGGAGCTGTTTAGCCCTGGCTTGCTGAACGAGGGCCAGGCTTGCTTGTCTGCTTTGGAGTGTCCTAGCAAAATGCTTGTGCTCTAGACCTTGATTCGCCTGGATGTTCTGGCCACTACTGTGCCCTCTCTTGTCACAGTACCTCCCTTAGTGTTCATCTTGGAGAAAGCACAGACTTCTTAGGAGTTCCTCTTTGACTGTAGTGGCAGTCATTTATGAGTTCAACACTGCTAAAATCCAGGTTCTCAATACTATATGCAGGCTAGCACATGAACATACTTGACCTAAGAGTTAAACCCCTACTTTCCATTGACTTCAAAAGGCACAGGGGCTTCAAAATGCTGGATGGCAACTGATACAGATACTGCCAGAGTACCCTGAACTGAGAAACTATTGCTGTTGCCATGACTAAGTGACATATCTGCAGCAGACTCTGAGTTAAATCTTCCCATCCCTTTGACTGCTTGTCATCCTTTTTTCTGATTACCTTGGTTCTTAGACAAACTGCAACGAGTGCTTTTGCCACCACAGCGTATTGGTATGCATACACCAAACTGTGGCAAATTTGCCTGTTCTAAAATTTGCATTTACTGAACAGTGGCTAAACTTTCTTCTTTCTTAGATGGATGTATTTTTCCATGGCCTCTTTAAAAAGTCTTTCAGTGGGCATTTTTTTCCTGATTATTTCTGAGGACCTTCAAACAATGCACTTTACTTGAAAGATTAAAAACCCACTTTCATGACACCCTAAAGGACTAGAACAGTCCTTTTAAATGCTTCTTTTTTTGTTTGTTTGTTTGCATTCAGAAATTAAAATTAGGGATAAATATTACTTTACAATATAAAAAAAAACCCAACCCAGGCATAAAACCATGACCCCACACCCAGGACTTTGACCAATACACTAAGAAAAAACTGAAATCCTTTATTCCTTTTGCTTTTTCTGCCTGTTCTCACACTGCAGGAGAGCACTGTTAGTTCAGGTGCTTTCAGTGCACCTACTTCCTGAGAACGTCAGCACCTCTCCCTGAATACACACGCTATCAAATGCAAACTCCCCCAGGGGATATGTGCTCACAGCTTAGTTTTGATTCTTTGTGAGTTAAAGCACAAGGCTCCCTCTCTATTCATTTACTTTCCCCTTCCTTCATATCTATCTGCCTTTTAAATAAAACACGAGAGAACAATCCCAAAGGAGCTGAGTGAACGAATGGCACTGAAATAGAGTCATCTCTGCCTCTGATGCTACAGCACGGACTTTTCCTCCCATTAGACAGAGAAGCTGGCAGAGAGCATTGGTGACTGACAGGATATGGTTTCCGTTTGTTGAGTGTGAGACATCTTTCTCCGCTACAGGGTGGGGTCACATTGCTGGAGCAATAGGATAAAATTGCATGCAAATGCTTTTTCTTCTATTCCCTAAACTGCCTAAACTGCAGCTGCATTTGGAGTTCCTCAGACTCTTCTTGGGCTGTGAGTCAATCTTAGCCTTCCTAGAACTGCCAGTTTTTTCCACTGACTCACCCCAAAGCTCCCAAAATCCACAATTATTTAACTCTGCAGGGTTAAGTGTTCAGGACACTGCCAGTTTTAGGACTGCTTCTCAAGAACCAGTCAAGCAAACAGTTTGTGAGTCCTCCTCGTACATCTTCCAGAGCCAACTAAGCCAAGAAAAAAGGAACTGAGACATAACAGTAGAAGGACTACTGAGGTAGGACAGGCTGGTGGGGAAGGAGGTGTGAAGGTCGTAAACTGCTGAACACATGAGTCAAGAGAAGATCTTGTGCTGAAGACAGCAGACTGAGTTTCCTTTTCATGGGGTGATAGATGAGGAGAAATAGCAAGCCACACCAACAGTAACCATGAATAACAATCACCATAGCAGCCCTCAGTACAGAAAAGCCTACAGATTAGCATGACAGATTCTTAGCTATGTAGAGACTGATTAATGCAGGAGTACACATACTGGGGTATGAAGATCTTGTGCTGAAGACAGCAGACTGAGTTTCCTTTTCATGGGGTGATAGATGAGGAGAAATAGCAAGCCACACCAACAGTAACCATGAATAACAATCACCATAGCAGCCCTCAGTACAGAAAAGCCTACAGATTAGCATGACAGATTCTTAGCTATGTAGAGACTGATTAATGCAGGAGTACACATACTGGGGTATAACTCACAGCCCTGCTGCACCCTAGTTTGAGTTCAAGCAGACCAGTACTATCCATTAAAAACTAAGACGAAGTCTTCTCATGCAGGCAAATTGTAGTCATGCGTATCACCCCTCTGTCTACTCAAGTGTTTTGGATTCTCCTATCTGGAGGGCAATGCAGAGAAGTGAGTCCTTGCCCTTGCTTTGGTGCTTAGCAAAGCATTGGGATGGAATGTGAAGTGCCACTTGGAGATATGATAAAGGCCAATGGTATAGTTCCTCAAATATAGGGAGTGAGTTACTCAAGAGGGTAAGTCAGGTTAGGTCCTTTGCTTCTGACAGAAGGTGCACTGCAGTGAAAGGAGTAGCGGAGGAGTGTAGAAGGGGTTGTTTGGGGTGAAAAATCAAGGCACTCTCAACTAAATCTCAAATATTTCAGATCTGAAGTGTTTCTGAGGGATGTAGCTCAAATTACTTCCATTCCCATCCTCTTATCTGAACTGAGAAGTTCCTGCTTGGGACTGCCTCTTGCGGGGTGAGTTGGCCAGGTGTACTGTGAGAGATTAATTCAGCCAATAGCCTATAGCAGCCAGTAGTGTCCCTGGAGAAGAGAATGTCCAAATCACATCACTTGTGCACAATGTGCTGATGCCTGACTCCTCTAAAACAGTTTTTCACCTTAAGTCCCTTGAGTTTGATACATTTGATTTCTCAACAAGGGAAAGATGGCATTTTGGGGGAAAAGCAAATGCTTTTGGCCAGAATGTCAACAAAAATCTCCATAGACTGAAAACAACCAACATGAAAGAAATTCTGCTTTTCCCAGCTGCAACTTCAGAATATAAGGAATGCAGTAGTAAGTCAGACAAGTGGTCTGTCTCACTCAGTATGGTATCTCTGTTGGTGGGAGTAGGAGGTCCAATATTTAGAGAAAGAACCTGGCCACTGTCTGAGGTGGCACAGAGTCACACCAGGACGACTAGTGGTTCAAATCAGGGAAAAAAGGAAGGACAAAATTGGAGAGTAATGGACAGAAAGTAAAAACTGTTTGATACTGTTTAAGACAGCCACAAACTGCCACCTTGGTCACCAATGCATTCCTCAGTGCGAAGCCAATCCACAAACAGCAATGCTGCCAACTTGCTACCAGTAAGAGAAACATCAGTGTGGAATAAAACCTTCTGCAGAATTTGTATATCTGCCTTTTGACTGAGCTGTAGCCATCACTGCATCTTAGCCCTGCTACAGCTGCATGCCTTGTCATTGTGTGTGATATGAGCATCAATCTTCATTGTGCTCAGGGTCATTTGGCAGGATGCAAAGAAGTGAAGATATCTCTGATATTCCAGTGGCATGATGACTTTGGACATATCACATTATTACTAGAAAGCTCATGACAACTTTATACAACCACAGGGAAGGATCTTTTTGCTTTCACCCTTTGCTTTGTCTGTTGCTTCAGATCCAGATGAATCTAGAGTCCTTGCTGACTCCAGAATATTACAAACCACTGTATGTCAGCACTGCTGTTGACAACCTGGTTTTGACAGAGCAGCCTGACTCAATTTACAAGTCAGATGCTTTTTATAGACATGTGGATGGGTAGGCTGGTGCCTCTGGAAAGAGATTTCACGTGTGTGGGAAAAGGGTTGGGCAGGAGGTGTGCATGGGCACATGGAGACCTTTGGAGCCTTTGGTTTATGGCAGAGAGAAGATTTCATGTATGTATTAATGGTGGCTGTGACGACCACATGGGTTCAGCAAGACTGTAAAAGTAGCAGATGAATGGCAACCAAAAGGAAAGTGTAGAGCAGCCTAAGGGGCTACAACTGAAAATAAGCTTAAGTAAATGGAAGGTTTTGTCTAGTTCTTGTGAAACGTTTCCTGGTGGTATGGTCTCCAAGGGATGAGGGGAATTGACTTCCCAAGGGAGTGGTAAAGCCCCAGCATGTGAAAATTTTTTTGTGGAATCTGACAAATACCTCAAGAATCCACCCTTTGTAATGAATCTCCACTCACTGAGAGATGCAGAGAGGAGTCACAAAAGATGACACACAAGGGTTTTCCAGCTCTCATGCTCATGATTCATATGAGAGTGGGGAAATATCAGAGCTCCTAGGGCAGACAGTGAGAAATTGGCATTTTCTCCAGAAGAAACCACCCTCAAGTGCTCAGCCATGTGACAACATCAACTGAAAATCCAGTGCTCACTTGGTAGTAGGAAGGGGAAGAGACAGCTGCCTGGGGCCTGGCAGGCAGCCAGCCAAGAGCCGCTGCTGAAGGAAAACACTGTCCCTCCTCACACTAGGCACGCCAAGGAAGGGCTGGGACTGCTGGGCAGCAAACAAGAGGGAGGGGTGGGGAAGGGGTCCTCAGAGCTAATGGAAGCACAGAAGTGTTCCTCTGCACCTTCAGAGGTGTCACGGAGAGCACTCTCACCCCTTAGTGCACTGGATGGTCCCAGAGTGGGCTAATTAGGCATGGGAATTGCTGGCACTTACAGGGATTTAGACGAGATGCTGAGATACATGAGAAATGCTTGTGGGAGGACTGACAGTCTGGGCGTTGAGATGTTGTGTGTAGGGGTGTGCAGCTCTGCGTGGCTCCCTCTATGAATGGGAGTGTGCATCTGTGGGTTCCCTATGAACTGTGTCTGTGTGTCTACATGTGTGCTCATGCATGGATTCTTTATGGCTGCACATCTCTGTCTGCACAACTTCAACACTGACAGTGCCCACGTGGGAGAAACCATCTGACAGCTCTGACAGGAAAGTTCAGGTTACAGTGTGGTGTGAGCAGAAGTACACAGATCATCTCTGGTGGAAATTCCCACTTTTCCTCCTTGCAACAGCCACCTCTATCAGATGGAAGGTCTGTGAAGCCTACATCGGCTGTGCTTTTGGCTTCATTTTTTAATAAAAACTGCAATCCTGTGATTTACATAGACGGTTTTGTATAGATCTTCCCTTTTTTTAACAAGGCAGGGTAACTCTGAAGAAGAAGTAGTTCCTTATCAGACAGTATCTCTCTCTCTCTCTCTCTCAAAACTGCAAAACCTCTGAACATCCCGGTATGGCCTATGAGACACTGAGGTCAAAGTGACTCAGGCATCTAAAGACTCTGAGCTCTTGGGTCAGTCTTCTTCCAAGGTGCCTTTGTTCCTGCAAGCCAGCTTGGAAAAGAGCACACAGGATTAAAATGCAAAATTGTGTGGTAGCTCCTTCTTTCAACCCATGATACACAAGTGATGGACTAGGGGGAGCATATGCCTAAAGCAGATGCAAGAGGATGCTCTGCAGCCTGGAACTGCAGGATGAGACAGAGGTGGTCATTATATAAAATGCTTTATCTGGCTTCCAGAGGACTCCTTACACCTTTGCTACACCTTCTGTGATGAATATAGGCTGGCAGAATGGTATAAGGGTCATTCTAGCTGATGTTACATGTGGAAATGGCTTTCCAGGAGACGTCAAGAACTCCTGTGACTAAAGCACATCAAGCTGGCTTGTTCCCAGTTGCTGGAGGCTAGCTAGTAGGGAGGTTATCTCAGCTGCCTAAGCTGGCACAACCAGTGGCTGTGCCAATCTCAGACCCCAGCTTTCCCTCAGCAGTGGTTTGCATTCCTGGAGCTAGTCTTCAGCAATTGTCTGACCAGTCTGCTCCCAGCTCTGAGCATTTTGTAACTCTTCCTTCTTGCTCTGATGGCTCTCACCATCTGTCCCAGAGGCTTGCTGGGGCCAATACAGAGGAGGTGTCTCTCTGGAATGAGAAGAATGTGGACACTGGACCCAGTCGTGGCAGCTACTTTCACAACTCCCTTGCTTGAGCAGACACTGCCCTGCAAGGGCAAAAGGACAGGAAAGGCCTTCACCCTAGACTTCCTCTAATAAAAAAATATTTCCAGGTGGCCCTGCATTACAAGAGCTAAGCCTTCAGCATGAGTCACTGTTCACCTGTTGTCAGCCACTCCAGTGCTCATAGTTCAGTGCATTTCTCTACATGACTGGGGATGACCTAGACCAGGATCTGTCCCTGGTCTCTCATCATGGGTGTCTCCCTGTTCTTGTGTTACGGACTGGCTGTCACAGGGTAAAGGGGATAGATCTTAATTATAATCTTGGCAAACTGGTCACTCCCTTGAGCAACGTGGGTTCTGGAGCTGAGTTGTCCTAACCTGTCCCTCTCTGCCATGACAAGGCATAGGCTACATTTGGTCTTACTAAGAGAGCAGATTCCATGTCATCTCTTCCTTGCAAAAAACAGTTCAGGAGGAGGAGGGGGCATGAAGCTGCAAATTTGGCTAGAGTTTCCTTTGTTCATTGTCCAGCTGTTCTAACTAGGAGGAGTTTTCCAAAACTGTCCCAGCACGGTTTGAAGAAATCATCGTCCAGATGGCAGCCCCCAGATGTGCTGCTTTGCTGTCCTCCCCACAGTGTAATGGAAGAAAGCAGGTTAAGAGACACTTTAGATTTCCTTCTGGGCAGTTTATATGAGAAAACTGCTGTTAGACTCAGTGTCATGCTGTGGGATGACTGACTGTGGACTGGCCGTGACAGAGGATCTGTACAGGCACATTTGAGCTGTCACTTCAGTACGTTTGTTCAAGGCCAGTGTTACAGCACTGCAGCTACCAGTCAGTTATCAGTCCTGGCAGGGCCATGGAGAAGAGCTTCTTTTTCTGTGAATACTGCTTTGCCTCAGCAGAAAAGACCCATGAAATATTAAGCATCCATCTCCTGACGGGGAGATAGCAAATCCCCTTCCTTGCCCTCCTTTTAGAGGAGTAGAAGAACAACTCTGGGCCTCTTCCTTCTCCTTGCCTTGAAGGAAGGGTAAGGAAATCCCATATTTTAGTTCTTTCTCATTACTTTTTTTTTGCAGGGAAATGGAAGGAAAAAAGTTAGGAATGCCATGTCTTGCAGCCTGCTTTATGTTGTGTGGGGTGACAGCGCTGTCACTTCCCTATTGAAGGGTACAAGTATAGGGCTCCGCTAATTTCAAAGGGGTCTAGTAGTGCTGTTTCTTGCCTTATGGGACACTTAGGTATCTGAAGGCAAATCCCCACCCAGCATCAAGTGTCTCCTTCTTTGCCATCTGTGTAGCAATTAGTGAAGGGAGCACCCATCCAGCAGCCAAAGGGAACTGCAGGGGTGAGCAAGTGGAAACATGCCATGGAACGGGTGTCCCAGCTGTCCCATGGGATTGATAGAGCCTGTGAAGCCCCATGGGAGTGGGCAGGGCTATGGAAGCAGGCTGTACCCCACCACCCCTCCTGCTTTTGCTTGCTCTGAGGAAACTCAAGTAGGCGCAGGCTGAGTGCCAATATGCAAGCCTTGTGTCTGGGATGGTGATGAATAAGAGAAGGATTAGTGCTTGCAGCAAATCTCCCTGGTCTCATGATAAGCAAGGCCCCAAGGCGGGTCGTTTACCAAAAACATGCTGGCTATTATCAGCAGATCTCCCAGAACTCTTTCAAAATACAACCTCTGCTCCACCCCAGACCACCAAACAGTAATTCCTGCATGCACTTGCATTGCTCCCACACTGCAAAACTGAAAGACCACTGGCTAAGCCAGAAAGGCTGGTTTTCCAAGTCCAGGGCTCTCTGTCCTCAACAGGGTAGCACAGGGGGAGCACTAGTAACCCTGCAGCAGAGGCACACACTCCAAAACTTGGTGTTTCTCCACAAGATCCCAAGTCGCTCCTCCATTAATGTGTCCTTGGGTGTGGCTCAACTCCATTGCTCTCAGATGTCTACCCTGGGATGGCACGTACCCAAAGGGGATGCCCTGCTCTGACACAAGGGTAGCCAGGACGAATGGCTCAGACCGTGTGTCACGTCTGGATGGTTACTCATAGCTGTGGGGAGCTTTCATAGAAGCCTACTGACAGGAATTCCTTAAGTGGGTATGCAGAGCCTCAAGTGAAGGAGCTGCATTTCAGGGTGTGCTTCCAGGCACTGCAGCGTTAGTAAGATACCTCAATTTTGATCCTTCTCCTATGCTAATCTCCAAGGGAGCAAATGGAAATAAACTGCCTTTAAGCCCTTGTTCTCTCAGTGCACACAGTCCCCAGGTGAGCTGGGTGGAGGCATTTGGCTGACTAAACCCCTGTTATCATAGGAACAATAGCTAATGGGCTCCAAGTTTTCACACTCTTCATGCCCAGCTCCCTCTTGTGTGTTTGTTCAGAAAAGAATCCCACTCCATCCAGAAATGTCAAGTGGGTGGTTCTTGGGCAAAGCTGCTCTAAGAGGTGCCTTGAGGAATCCAAAGCTTCTGAGTAGAAGCTGTTCTGTGGCCACAGCATTTATTTTTATATTTTTGCAAAATGATTTAATTGTTAATGGTATTAAATGGTAACTTCCAAACATGCTTTCTACCCATTCTGGTTGCTGACTGTCCTGGAAATATTGACTCAGTCAGCTTCCCCACCACTCAAACAAATCTGTTTCTCAATCAGGAGGCACTGCTGCATGCCTGACACCAGAGCCAGAGGGGACCTCAAAATTCACATAATCCATCCTTCTGCCACAAAGTTAAGGTCAACTCAGTTTCTTGGTTATTCACAGAGTAATTGTCTACAGCCTCAGCCTGAGCCCCAGCCATTCCTGGCCATACTAGGCTAAATACTGTTTCACTCTCTTTCAAAACCTTGAAACTGTGCAGGGGTGAGCTGGGTTCCTGCAACAGGAACCAAAGTGTGGTGCCAAACAAAAAACTGGCTTTGCTGCACTCCCTTTCTCAGACCTCAAAAATAGCTCAGATTTGACCACAGGATGCAAATCCTAGCAGGCAGATGAAGTGAAAGAACTGATGAAGAGGAAGGAAAGAAGGAGGGAGACAGCAGTTTCATGGAAAAAGGCAAGTGAAGAGGGAAAATTACCAGTCTCTGCAATCCTACACTTCCCATCAGTGCCTCTACCCTCTGGACAGACCCCACCATGCAGCCTCTTGTGCTCTTAGCAATTTCACCCACTCCCTCACTTGGCCTTGCGGTGCTCCCCACTTCAGTGTCTGGTGCTGCCAAGGACACCTTAGCACATGTATCTACACTCATCATGTGGCTTTGCACAAGAACTGGGGCCTGGCTGAATCTGGGACCCCCACAGAAAAAGAGAGATTGTCTCCAGTGTACCCCAAAGTTTGTGCCTTTGGGGCCTCTCAGTCTTCAGCTGGAACGATTACTGCCGTTTCAAATTAGAGTTTGGCAAACTAATAATGCAGGGGAGAAAGACTAGCAAAAATATGCAAAAGCCAGAAACGCTGAGCCAGCAGCCCTAATTCCAAGCAGGCATTTTCCCACATTTGTAAACAATGCTACTCCAAAAGCACAGAGCAGCTCCTGAGCCCCCGGGGCTGGACCAGGTTGGGCACCCTGTGCCTGCGCCCTGGCTGCACGTGCCCGGGGGGTGAAAATAAAATGCCGGCTGTCAGTGCTCTGGGGTTGCAACCAGGGTGCCTTGCAGCGTAAGGCAGCTGAATTTCAAAGCAAAATCTGAAAATTAAGGTGCGTCCCATAGCCAGTTCAAGTGACAAGTTGAAGAGAAATGACAGAGTAGAGGAGAAAAGCAGACTGGAGCTGCTGGGAGAGGGGAGCAACCGGTGAGAGAGAAAAGTTACTGGAGATTTTTCGAAAGCAGCTCTTACCGTGAGGGCTGGGGCTGGTGCTGGCACCTGTGGGAGAAGGAGTGTGCTGGGCTGCAGGGCTGATGTCCTGGAGTAAGGAGCTGGAGTGAAGGGGAGTGACCTGGTGCTGGTTTAAGTTTCCTCCGGTGGTGTGGGAGGGTGGTGTCTTTCCACTCTTTTTTAAAGGAGTTACTATGAATCAGTCTGTCTTTAAAGAGAAGGGAAAAAAAATAAAGTTAATGAGCTACGCCCTGCTTTGTTGGCAGCGAGTCAAGAGTTGCTGGGAGGAAACCAGCGATTCAAAGAAATGTGTGCAGGGCTGCCTCTGACTCAGTGTGCAGTACAGAGACCACAGCCTGGAAAAACGACTGACGCTGATCCAGCTGAGTAAGAGGCCCACAACAGCATCTGTTTATAAAACTGAACTTCTGGTTGTCATTAAAAAAAATGTATAGTTACAAATGTGGCAACGGGACTTCAACAATACAATCACAAACAAACAGTGGGTTGGCAAGGGGGGATCATGAGGCTGGGTGAGTCATCACGTCCCCTCTCCATGCTGCACGGAGAGAAGTTGCTGAGGTTGGCAGCATGGGAGAACTCAAATCAGACCTGTGAGGTTGGCATGGACAAGACTTTCACAAATATATCCAGAAGCAGGGATACTCAAAACAGCTTTGGCCTGGCAGTGACTCTGGAGCAAGTTGGCCAGATGGTGGTGGTTTGCTTCCATGGAGAGAGAGCAGGCAAGAAGATGAAATAAGGCGTTTCTTATTCACAGTTTTCTGACGTCAGCATTCTTGTCAGCTTAAAGCTCTCTAAAAATAGATCCTTTACATTTGCAGAGAATTGACTTGTGGAGTTGTCTCATAGATGCTACAGGCAAGATTGAGTGGGGATGTGCTTGAGATATGGGTGAAAGAGGAAGTTTGTCAGAAAGCATCCGTGTTGTGATAGAGTTGTTGGTCTGATACTGCAAGGAATCAACCCTGCCTTTTCAGAGGCCCAGCAAGAGATAAGCAGATACTGATACAACACATGGCAAAGGCCTTTCCCACTTTAATGAGGATGACATTGGATTGCCTTTATTTGAAAAGCAAAACTGGTGATCTCTGAAGACTACACAGATTAAAAGATCTTGCTGTTTTTCAGATTTTTCCTTCTGTCTGGTGTTATTGATATGTGTCTAGTCTAATTTTAGACTATAGCAACCTGCTTAAAAACAGAGCTATGAATAAAACAGCAGCAAAGATGACACATATGGTGGGAAAAGACAATCAAGTAGGAATTTTTCCACTGGTGGAAAATAAAGGCAGAGATTTTTTTTCTCTGATGGTAGAATAAGCCTATCTGTGCTTAATACCTATGGATCAGATAATGTTCTTCTTGATGATATGCAATATCCAGGGAGAGAAAAGTTAATTTGCTTACCCTGCAGAACGAGCTGGCATTTGCACTGAAATGCACCATCCATTTGCCTTCCCTGTTCCCCCAGCAGGGTTTATTGGAGTGAGGGATGCTCATCTCCACACAAAATACTGGAGTGCAGGGTCCCAAAGCAAACTCTGTGGACCAGAGTTCAGCTGTGGTGAAGCATCCTCTGCTCCAGACCAGTTCACAAGTGACTGCCGACCTGCCAGAGGGCAGCTGCCTGCATGATCTCAGAATTGCTTATCTGAGAAACGGGAGCTGAAACACCTGCATCAAAAAGACACTCCACATGGGACAACAACAGTGGAGCCCCCTAAGACACTGGGTATGAAGTCAGCCATGACTGGCAAAGCATTGTTTGTCCAGAGAGAGCAAACTAGTTTTGTACAAACTTCTCTCTAGCCTGGGAGGCCACGACAGGCAATGGCCAGTATCAGACACTTCACAGGGAGGCAGCAGTGTTCTGCAATGTCAGCTTACCCACAGGAGCATTGCTTTCTAGCTCTCCATCTGTAAGTGCTAGTGCCCAGGCAGCAGAGTGAAGAAAAAGAACTGGACACGCCACATAGACTGTGACCGTGGCCCAGGAGGAGCACTGGTACCCTGCCAACAATTGGCTTCATCCACGTTGTTAGACCTGTCAAGCCAGGTATGAGAGAGGGTAACAGTAAATGTCAAACAAACAAAGGTGCAGAGAGATACTCCTGTCTGGGAGCAATGCTCCATTGTGGCAAGATGATGGCTTAAGCAAGTGAGGGTACCCCCCTTATGTCAGGTTACAATGAGATCAGGGTAGAGCTCAGTTTCAACTGAGCAGATTGGTAGCTCTTTGGGTTATTTCCACCTTGCATCTGGATACAGAGACAGGGTAGAAGTGTGAGAACTTCCTATTAATGGGCAAATGTAGGAGAAAGTTTCAAATTTATAAGATTTGTCATGCTTTCTGTAGCTGTTTTATTGTGGTGGGTGAAGGGTTACCCCAATAAATCTTTATATGTGTGTGAGTGAGAACTGGCTCTATCCATCCATCTAGAGAAGAGACTGATCTTTCTGTGTACCTGCAGGAAATTCTCCCTTTAGAGTATGTGGTTTCCACAAGACAAGTTGCAATAGAAAACCCAAAAGTCTCATCATGAGATCCAAAGTCTAAAGCATGCTGCCAGTTCAACACACTAAGGTTGCATTGCCTAAGATCCCCACACCATAATCCATGGTGTCCCTTGACCTAATCATTAGTCATTTCACAGGCTTTTCTGAATGCCTGCAGCCTGCTAATAGGAGGTGGTCAGGTCAAAGCCATGAGAATTTAAGCTGTGAGAATCTGTATTAGCATTTCCACAGGCAATGAGAGGGTGAAGCTTTCCCACGCGTGCCACACATTTGCTGAAGTTCTTCCCAAACAAGCAGCTCGCAGCTGCTGTACGCCTGCTTGTTTTGCCATGCCCCACACATTTGCAGATATTACTACAGTCCGAACATTAGCCCTTGGTGTAACAAGATGAGCATCCACAGTGACATTAGATAAGACAAGCATTAAGCATTTGCAAGCCCAGACCAAAGGAGGAATGGACGACAACCACTGGGAGACAGGGTGTGGGGTTAGGGGTTGGGGAAGGCATGATCAGGCTTGACTGGAAGCATCTAGAACAGATGACTTCTAGAGAAGGGGTGTCAGGAGAAGTACGCCATCGTCTCTCTGCGCTTTCTGCAGATGCCAGAATCTGTGCTTGGGAGAGGTCTGTAGCCGAGTCCCCATGCTCTCTGGGATGCTTTAACAGGAATTTAACATATGCTATTTGGACATGCTTTTTTGGCCAACTATCTGCAAGCATCATTGCATATTAAGCCCCCCTCGGTCTAAATAGCATGTTTTTCTACCTAAGGATACTTAAACCCTTTCCTCCCTCTTATACATGCTATTTATTCTGTGCATCATCTTGCTGGCTGGTTGCAGGACAAATGGAAGTGATATGGTCCATGATGTTCACTACCTCGCTCTTCTATGCTTGTCATGACATGGAGAAGGCAGGGTCAGGCCTGAGCTAATGTGTGGGTTTAAAGAAATAGAAACCAGCAGGTTTCATACTGCTCTGTAGTGGTGTAACTGATGTGTTTGTGTGTGTGTATTGTGGGGTTATCCATGTAATACAGTAATTTGCAAAGACATCTTGAAGCCGTATGATAAACTGCATTTGCCACGCCTGACTGTGCAGGGCTTCAAATGTGAGCATTCATCTACTGGAGAGGAAAGGGCGGTGCTTCCTTTATTTATAGCTTCACTTAGTTCTAGGAAGCAGCCATTGAAAGTCCCACCTTTATGGTTTTGGTCATTTCTTAAATGTGTCTTGTCATGCTCATGTCCCTCCAAGGACTGCTAGATGTTCAGTACTTAGGGCAGCTGACTTTACAAGCTCAATGGTACAAGAAAAGAGTGGATTACAGTCAACAATGAACAGATTTAACTCTTCCTGTGCACAGTTTAGTTTTTGGTTTGGCTTGTTGGTTTGGTTGGGGTTTTTCGGGTTGGTTTTTTTGTGTGTGTGTGTGTGTCAGGGGTGATCTCTGTCCTAAGAATTTGGTAAACTGTATAAGGAACAAAATCTACAGAAACATCTATATCTGATTTTTCAAAAATCACTCAGTATTGCCAGACTGACTGATCTTTTGAAAGTGCATGATAGGTATAAAATTGAAAATTCCCTGGGGTTACACTATTTGTGTAGGAATCTCCAAGACTTTAGAATTATGAGTGGGATCTGTGCCAGAATGCATTCCCTATGTTGCATTTACCACACCTGGCAAGACCCAAAACTTCCCTTGTTTCTTAGTCGGAATGAAAAAGATAATATGGGCATGAGATAAGGAGATCATTTCTACCATAATTTAATAGTGATTGGAACTTAGTTTTGTCCTCCCATGTGGAAAGGACCATAGACTTTTGGTCTTAGGTTAGAAAGGGAGATGTGATTCTGCTGTGCAGTGGGTAGACTGGCATCTCATGCTGTCTAACAATCATATTGTGGTCTCTGCAGAAGATTCTGCCAGACTGAGTAAATGGCAATCCATTTGTAACTGGCTGAACATTTTGAGCTAGTTCTCAGGGAGTCAGGTAGCCCAGAAGTGCCTTGCCTTCCTTGGCACTGTTGGATGGCTGAATGTGATCCTCAGGCTGAGGCTCTGTACACATGGAAGAGGCAGCATGAGCTGACTGATGCTAGGAATAGAGACCTGAACCTGGGAAAAAAATAATTTTTCCATGTTCTGGTGCAAAAGATGAGAGCCATCTGAAATGAGGTGGTCTTCCTCTGCTTTTGTATGAAAGGGGGAACTGCGGTCCCCATCTCATTTACCCTTACTTTAACCTCTATCTTAGTCTCTTCCTTTTTTTTCCTTTAGAAACAGTCCAGCTGAAGGCATATGCTTGTAATGTGCAAATGGTACCTCTGCCCTGGCAGACCTATATGAGCTGTCACTTTCCACAAGAACCTCTCCCATTCCACATCAAAGAGTTTGTAGTTAGTGGTATTTTCCACCTGCACATGAAGGCCTCTCTCATCCATTCTGGCAACCAAGGAGGTTTTCTTTATTGCTTTCTCCTGCTCCTGGTTCATTTCTAACTCTGTCTTCTGTGACTGTTGTACTGTAAACACTACTGACTGCTTCATGAGCAGGTTTTACCATGTAAGTAGACCAAAAAAAAGTCCTATGAGCACGAAGAAATGGCATAAGTTGACAGTGCCTTCCTGTTCTTCTTTCATTCAGTGCTGACAAAGTGGCATGACTATCCTCCATCCTGGACTGCAACTGTGTGATTGGCTGTAGAAATGGACCTTGGCAAAGAGGCCAAGGCAAGGGCATGTGCCGTTTGCATGGTAGTTGAGGTTTGATAAGGGGACATATTTCTATTTATTTACTGCCCCCAGAAGATGTTTGCATGTGTTACTTCTTCTCAAGGTTTGCTGGACTTAGAGCAGATATCGGTATCCTGAGAAAGCTGTAGGACTCCTTCTGCAGCCAGAGGTAAAGTTTGGATGGCACATGAAGGCTACCATGCTTGCTTCTCACTCTTTGCAATATCTTGTTTTTCAAAATCTCAGGATGCATTTACTTAGGTAACATTGTAGTATCATAGGCTCTACACATATGCAGGAAGGGAGAGTGCTAGCCTGGGAAGATAAATAGCAGAGACTGCAAGGGACCTGGCATATTAACAAACCAAGCAGGCAGATCATCTTCTCAACTAAACAGAAAGAAATGCCCAGAGAAAGCTTTTCAATGGTACCCATACTGGTCTCCCAGTGAGGGCAAGGGTTGATGGGAGGGGGAAAAGCACCAAGCACAGTGCATAGTGAGGGGGGAGGATAAGAAAAATAGTGAAGTGTAGCTGAGATGGAAACACAGGCTGAATATTGATAAGGTCAGAGCACGACAGAGATGGCTGAACACTATACGTGATGCAGCCAGTAAGAATAATGCCTCTGAGCTCCAAGTCCCTGACCAAAGAGCAGAGGAATGGCAGGAGGCTAGGAAGTCGTCTCGTTCCTGTTGCTGTTGCATAGCAGAGGGAGGGGATGATCTCTAGGTTTGCTTTTTCATTCTGTGGCAGAGAGGGAAATGATTCCTGTGACTGCAGAGGAATGGTTCCCTTCTGAAAGAGGAAATAAAACATCTACTCATGTCACACAATGGGCCAGCTTCTGAGTTTATTTGCAGCAGGGCAGAACTGGAAAAACTTGCACTTACTTCATGGCAGCCTTTCTCATTTTGAATCAGGGATTGAAGCAGTGATACCATGTCAAGAAACTGCTGGTAAAGAGCACATTTAGCCAAGTTGTCTTTCCTCCCTTGCTCCCTGCTCCCCTGCTTCTTTCCAGCTCTCCACTGGACTTTTGAGAAGGAACATAAATTATGCTTAGCTTCCCCTCATACACACCCTTTCTGTCTGTGCCTTATGCACTTACAAACACAAACATTTTCATTACTCCATTCCTTCTCCTTTTGTAATGTACAGTCACCACTTTCGTGGCTCCCTCGTGCTTGAGGCAGGATATGAGCAGGAAATAATAACACAAGATTCAAACTGAAAAAATGCAAAGCTATTATCTGGGGGGAAATAAACCCAAAGTTAGCTATTCAGAGGGTGTGAGCATCTGGAATTTGCGAGAGAAATAAAGCTGGAACCAACTTAACAGGGACAGCAGACACAGTTGGAGAAGAGCTTGCAATGTGATGTAGCACCTATCACGGGAGAATGCAGACAATGCCATTTAAACCTCTTCAGATGCTGCTGTCTGTCTCACATCCAGCCATATTTCACCCCCAGAGATGCCCTATCAGTGGTAATGATAGTGAAAGTTAAAGGTTTTCATTGCTGAGAGTATTTCCCTTAAATCCTATGGCATCCTAATCACAACAGTGCTGTGGGACTGAGGAATTGCCTGGATGGTCTGTGGTATCTTCATACCAGTCAAAGTCACATACCATCATGTCCCTGTGCAGCTCCATGCTGGGAGCATGGGGGAAGAGATGAGCTAGACAAGAGGGAGGAGAAAGGAACCACTCACTACATTGCCAGGCTCTGAGTGTGATTAGATAATAGAAAGGATTAAAGGCCTGGCCTTTTTGATTTCAAGTGTGCTTATAAAGGGTGATAACATCTCAATGTAGCAAAATGATTGCTTGAATTTGATAGGTGTGTCTGAGCACCTCCATCCCTGTGAGATATATGACAAAAAGTAAGAATTAATGAATTGAAGCAAAGGACACGTCAGGCTGGTAAAGAGTGAGGAATAAGGACTCTTGAAGGTGAACTGAAGAAATGCTTAGGAGGATATGGTTATTTGAGGGGATTTTTGAACCTTGGACTGAAGCTTGAGTTACCCCAAAGTTGTTGGTACTGCTATGCTGAGAATAAACGTTGCATTTCCTGTAATATAAAAGAGAATGGGTCTACTGTCTAATACTTGTCCAAATTGGACTAGAGGGAGAAACTGAGCAAAATGAGACACAGGATGAATAACCTGCAACAACAGCTTTGTGGTAGCCAGGTTTGGTATGAATGATGAGTTTCCTGGGTCGAGTGAAACACAGAGGAGCAAGGGGCACCATCATCATCATCACTTCCAGGAGAACAGGGAAAAAGCCTTCTGAGTGTAGGGTCTGATCCTCTTCACAGTGCTGCTGTATGTGTTGGGTGAGCAATGTGTAGGCAGGTGATAGGCTACTCCAGTGTCCTATTTCTATTGTTGTAGCTAGAGAGACAGTGAGCCACATGTTAGGAACTCCTATGTGGTACTTGATTTGCATTGCTTATAGCTGGTTATACTCTTTCAGCAGGTGATGTTTTCTAGAGATGATGGGGAAAGGGACCCTTCTGACTCATGAATCACTTGCAGGGCAGCTGTTCCCACCAGATCACCAACAGCTCCATCTGGCTGGCTGCAGAGTTCTTTTCTCTCTAAGAACAGTGGTCAGGGTGGAGGGAAAAGGAGGTACTGATGTTCTTTGAACTCTTCAAATGTCACAACAAGGGTGTGCATGTTGTGAGTCAGAAGCAGTAGTGTGGCAGGACAGACCAGCTCTGATTGGGCAATGATTGAGCACTGGAACAGATTACCTAGAGAGGTCATAGATTCTCCCTCACTGGAGGTATTCAAGAACCATCTGGACACAATCTTGTGCCATTGTGGCCCTGCTCGAGCAGGGAGGTTGGATCATTGTGATCCATTCCAAACTAACTGATTCTGTGATTCTGTGATCCTGCCAATACCCATACAAGTGGTAACCGATGGTTTTCCATCCCACTCTGTCCCAGCAGCAGCTGATGCTGCTCAGCAGCGCAGGTCACTGGGTATGCACTGTGTCCTTCACAAAATATCTGGAGAGAGTTGCCAGACTGAAAGGCTCTGAGTCACAGGAGATCTGTGGGGGTTTCTCCTCTCAGGAGAGCACTCTCTGAAGGCAGGCTGCTGCTCAGCCTGTGCCTTGCTGGGTACCACGTGCTACTTACAGGGCTGAGTTCTTAATACAAGAAAGGCCAGCTTGTCACTGTAATATAAAAATCCTTATGCCG
>NW_008672855.1:20343-31652 GCF_000695815.1 Acanthisitta chloris
AGACACAAAGAAGCTGCTGTTTTCTGCATGTCCTGGCTGTCAGTGGTTTTAGGTTGCTCAGTGCTGCTCAGGAGAGCAGCTCTGCAAATTCTCTGCCTTCCATGAAGGCTGAAGACATGTGAAGTGAAATGCCTCTGCCTGAATAAACACCTGCCAGACTGTCATGGGAAGAGCTGGGATACTGAAGTACAGCAGGGTGAGGACTGGCACCAGGCCCAAACTGGGAGTCAAGGAGAATCCTCTGGCAAAGCTGACACCTTGTTTTTGATCTCTTGTTTTCCATCTGCAGGTATAATCGATACCCAGGTGCTGGAGTGACTAGACTTGCCTGCTCTTGCTGCTGCTGATGGTTCTGCTGCACCAAGCAGTGTGGAGGAATAGAGGGAGGGGATGGGTGTGAGCAAAATTCCTGTCTTGAGAACCACAGAGGCATTTTCATGCCTGGGATACTTTCCTATTTGCTTTCCCCCACGGTGGCCCCTCTCACCTTGGAGGCAGTGTGGCACCTGAAACCAATGGGCACATGACCATGAGACTATTGACAGCTGCAAAATCATGAGCAGAAGGCAAACTTTGTAGTTCAGGATCCCAGTTGGGGGATTTTGAGGGGCTGAATGTGGAGGACCTGGGGTGTATTAGAAGAGGATATCAGGGTGACATCCTGGCTCAGACAGCCTGTGGCTCGGCAGAGGAGAGTGGAGGGTGTGTGTCCACATGTGGCTCATTGATCTGTTTTCTGATCCATCCCACTCTTGGTAGATGGCTCAAGGAGGATCCTTCTGCGTACAGACTTGTTCACAGCTGATGGAAACTTGCCCAAGCATCCTGTCCTGGCATCATTGGCCCCACAGATGAAGGGAAGCGGTGTATGAGGAATGTTTCAACTCCATGGAGATGAAGAGTTGCAGTGAAATGGTGCAGATCTGGACCCTATCCCCCACTGGTGTGAAGAACCCCACAACCTTCCTCAGACAGCAACTCTGTTTTTCCCATGCAGCCCTCAGATCCCCTGGAACTCAGTAACACAGAAACTAGCAAGCATCTATGTTCAGTTTTTTGCATCCCTGAATTTGCTAAATTTAAAGTCCAGGTCGTTAAAGCAACTAGATCTAGTTATCACAAAGAGTGTCCTCGCATACCTGTTGCTGAGCACACTGCATCTGTAAGGGCTGGTGCCAGTCAGTCCTGTGCACTGCACCACTCTCAAAGGTGAGTCCTGCCTGTGGAGAGCTCTGCAAATGGGATCATAAGTAAGAAAACAAGCGTCAACCTGAGCACTTCAAATGGTCAGTCTCGACAAAGAGCTCATCAGAAACACCTCACAGGGCTCTGTGCTAGCACTAGTGCTATTCAACACACTTGTTATGGTCTGGAGAGGCACGTGAACAGCAAGTTAACAGTTTACTTGTGTCCCACAACTATTCCAGAAAGGCAATATAAAGCTAACTGCAAAGAGTTTCAGAAAGTGTCCTGGCACTCCCTGGCAGATGAAATTCACTGGCGGCAAATGTAAGGGCATTCCACTATGAAGAAAACAGTCTGGCTGTACAGATATACTGAATGGCTCTAAGTCAGCTGCTGCCAGCAAAGAAAGAGATTCTTGGATTCATTGCAAAGAGGCTGCTTAAAACACTCTCTCAAGGCTCTGTTGAGGTCAAAAAGCCAAAGAGAAATGTTAGGAATGAGTACAGAAGAAACAAAGAACATGATTATGCTTCTGTGTACTTCATGGTCTGCTGAAAGTTTGAAAGTTGTGAGTGCTTCTGGTTACTACTTTGAAGAGTGCAAAGAAACACTGGTAAGAGAAGAGAGGACATCAACAATGATCAGAAGTAGGGGATAGTTTCTGGGGAAACATAGACTCCTAATCTTGAAAAAGAGGTGTCTGAAAGGGAATCACAAATGGTATGGAGAATGTCAACAGAGAGCTAACATTCATGCAGTTCCATATCACAAAAAACTAATGGCACCTGATAAACTGGTTAGGCAACAGGTTTAAAATAAACAAGGTATGGACTTTTCCACGTAGGCATCAAGGAATAATGGAACTCTGTCTCAGACTGTTGGTGAAAGGGATTGGGCACATCTATGCAGCATATTTCCTTTGGTTGAGTGCAGCAGCACAGATGTTACCTCTCATCAGAAGTGTCTGAAAGAGATGGCTGATGGGAGGTGAGCAGGCAGACTGGGATATAGTTTATGTTTCCTCTGTTTCTCATACTTCTCTCCTTAATACTTGGTAGCTGCTAGAGAAGGGATACTTCAGTCTGGGCTAGCATAGGATGTCTTACATTTTTAGTAAAACATTTTTGTTGTGGGTTTGTGGGTTTTTTCTACAGTAATTTTCCAAATTGTTATCTGACCACTGATGAGATATTACAGGAGAAGTGGAAAGTGAACCAATGAACTGAAGAAGAGCACAAACTTCCAGATGGAGAGATAATGTCCATAAGAGACATCTCTTATGGACATTTCTAATGGTCTTTGTACTGGTGTGAATGCTATAAACCAGAAATAGGGACTCCTGAGTTAAAGTAAGCAAAGACTGTGGTAATGTTCATAAAATGAGGAAAACATTGATTTTCCTCTTAGCTCTGCCAGGGTAGTAGATGTCCTTAGACATTTAGGAGATAGAAGAGAGACACATAGTCTTCCCTTGCTGTACAAGCAACAAATATGCTCTGGCTGTTTGATCTGAACAGCAACACCTACCCAAGCAGGAAGTGTCAAGTTTTGTATCAGCAATGAAATTTAGGTTCTGAGTATTTGCAGCCATGAGTAGAACATTTACAGAAATAACTGAGAGTAAAAGTTGTCCCCAGGGATGCTGGTCTTTCCAGCTTGCACAGATTCATTGCTTGGGGACAAATTTCAGTTGAGGAGAATAATTTTGCATGAATAAGCTGAATGGAGGTATAAGCTGTCCATAGACAATCTCTGCAGAGGAAATGATAACTAGGTACAAGTCCGGGACCGTGGGGTGCTAGTAAGAAAAACATGTTGGTTGTGGTTTAGCACAGTTTCAACCAGCAAGCTGTCCAACCACAGCCTCTCTGGTGGTGTTTCGCAATGCAAGATCCTGTCACAGCTCAGGGAGGGGGAGAATATTCTCTCTGCAAACAATGCTATGTTTTTTCATTTCAAATGCCTCGATTGCTGATGCCTGCTATGTCATTTAATGACCAGTCTCTACTCGGAGACTACAGTTTTTAAGATCATATATGTCCTCAACCATTTCAGCTGTGGTTCTGGTTTTTTTACCATTCTGCTCTGCCCAGTTTCTGACTCCACCTTCTCTGCCTGCCCACCCTCCTCAGTAGACAATGTTTTTCCATTTAATTTTATGAGGCTAATGAAAGGCATTTTCGTCCTCTTCCCAGGACTGGAGAAGAAAAGACCACATCTGGAGGCTATTCACAGCTGGAAGATCTCTTCTGACATTCCTTGCTTTGAAATCTGGTCCATGTAACCTTCTGTCTAAATACTCTGTACAGGCATGGCAGAAATAGGCTTTGTGAGGGGAGTCCATGACAAAACCTGTGACCCCAACATCCATTTGCAAGTGCCAGACTTCAAGATAACAGACTTTCTTCCTCACAAGGAAATTGTTATTTGGGTTCAGGGCTTCCCAGTTTTGAGGTCTCCAAATATATACTTTGAAAACAATTAAAAATGGAGACTTAATTCTTCTGAGATGTTAAATATACCCAGCAACAGTTAAATGAAGTTGTCTGAAGCATTGCATAGGTTCCAACATCCACAACTGATTTTGTCCAAATGATCCACACCAGTGGCCTGTGGGCTGCATTTTATCAGTAAAGCTGGTCACTCAGGCTCCTAGCGACTTTTCCACCATTGAAGAATAAAACTTTATGTTTATTGTGTCCTCCTTGCCCAGTTAGAGTAAATTGCTGTAATCTGACCCCTGCTTGCCAGGAAGGTGGATAATTTGTAATTCCATTTTAAATGTCTTGGAACAGAGACTTACATGTTATCACTGGGTTTGCTTAGCCTGTGTATAGGCTTTCTTCTATGACTGCATTATGGAGTGCTTGGCAATACTAGCAACCACACTCATTGTTGTAAATGCTCCTATCATGACTAATAGGACAAAGATCATTGAGCTGCTGCTCTGGAATTTAAGGCCTGGCACAGAGGAAGCAGGTGTGTCTTTTCCCTAAAATAGTAGAAAAAATTAATATGAGATGGGTACCCTGTTTGTTTCGCAATGGGATTCTGTCTGCAGGTTCTGATAATGGCCAGCAGCTCCATGTGCCTTTCTTGTGGGAGTTCGCTGGTTTGGCCTCAGGTGTTTCACTCTATTGGATCTCTGGGATATGGGTCTGAATATCTTAACTTCTGGCATCACACCAAGGTACTGTTGCATTTATATTGCGTGCCTGCTTGCTTGGAAACATCTGCCTTGGTGTTTCTTCTTGTATTGCACAGCTGAACAGACTAAAGAGGCTGTATTCTATGTTAGTATAATTAGGGAACCATTCATGACTGGTTGTTGAATTTTTGCTCTTAGAGTAAGCGAGCCTTACTCTGAGAAGATGTATGTGTATATACATGCACCCAAGAGTTGGAAGAATATATGATAATAGAGCTGTGTCAATTTTCTGGTCCTCAGCCCCTGAGACATTAAAGACATCCATTCACCTTTTGAAAAGTTAACTATTGCAGGGTATGATTTATGCTGTTCTATTTCACGTCATACTACTACAGGCACTGTGCGTCATAGCTGAGAGGATGGTAATAAACCGTTGAACATGAATGACTTAAACCATGACACATTTTATAGGTACTTGTCTGGCTCAATTTATCTTACTAGGCTGCCCCATAAATGTAAGGTAATCTAATAGTCTGCACATGTCTGGGCCACATTTGGCCTACATGCTACCTCAGTTTGACTCACATATTGTGACTATTTCACTGTTAAGCTGAGGAAACAAGGGGTTAATAGCTCTGAGGAATAAGTGACTGTTTTTTTCTTTTCTCAGGCTAGAATTGTTCTTTATGTGATACAGTCACCAGAACATCTGGAACAGACATATATTTGGGGGACTGTGGTTGCTTATGTCTTGAGCTAGTGTCTCTATGGCTTCATATACCAAAATGAATAGCTTGGTAGCACTGGAATTAAATTTGCACTGGTATAAAAGGTAAGAACAATGCTTATTACTCTTAGTGGCACCTTATTCTAACAGTCTGAGGAAACAAACCAAACCATATTATTACTAATGATCATTACTGTTGTCTGCTCTGACAATGCTAAGAAGCTAGGGCCCCAAAGTGCTCAGCACTGGTCAGAAATATAACCAGCTACCACTGTTCTTAGAGGTCAATGCAATGTTGAAATGCAATAGTGATCACTAACGTGGCTATCACAGAGATCCAGGACCCTGTTTCAGAGTGCAAAGGATCAGCCTGAAAGAAGAGCATTTTCTTTTGATGTGCTCTTCAGTTTGGATACTTTGGGGAATATTTCTGGACATATGATGCTGACTTTCACACCTCAATTATTCGGTTTCTGGTGATCACATGGCTGCCATCAAGAGCAGCAAGACCTGCCTCTGGAAACAACCAGTCCTGTCCCACTGGGACTGTAGCCTCTTTTCCTGCTGTGGGCAGCTGGAGACGGTCACAGCTGCTGCTCCCACAGACTGCTCTGGAATTGTGGTTTCTTATTACTTCTGAAAATCTGGCTCTTGCTCCTAGCATCGCAAGTGGTGTGCTTCCTTTTGACAGGGCAGTGAACCAGGGCAGGGCAGGGCTAGGACAGGCAGTTCTGAAAAGCTGGACTTGCACACAAGGTGATGAAACTTTGTCTTGGAAGGACAGAGGCAAGTGGAATATGCTGCTTGAGGGAGAAGATCCAAAAGAAAATAGCTGGTGTAATGGAAAGAAAGGAAATTTTCAGTTGATGATGAGGAAATCTTTGCTAGCAACTGCCTTTTGTTGATGTATGGAATAGCTTCCCAAGGGAAACCCGGTTCTGGTCTCCAAATCTGGACTGGACACAGCAGAACACACTGCAGGCCAGGAAATGAATTTGCTTTGTCTGGGATGAAGACAATGGGTGTGACCCTGCACCATGAAAAAACAATGCAAGTGTTGCCAGTGACCTCAAGGAACACAAACTCCATCTAAGTAATAATCCAGTGCTGATTTTCCATCTCTTCACTACACTCTAAGGTACTTCTTGTCAGTGCAGTGGTGGTGGCAGAGCCATCAGGATATCCAAAACCATGCCCTTCCATTCAATTCTGCTGCTTGCTCTCTTCAGGCAACTGTTAAGGAATGGTGCTGAGAGTCTCAGATGCACTGAGCATTAGAAGAGATGCAGATCTACTTCTCATCTGCAGGGATGGGAGGGAGCACATTCCCACTGTGCATGAGGCCTGTAAGGCTGTGTGTATTTCATAGAATTATAGAATCATAAAGTTTGGAAAATATCTCTAAAATCATCAAGTCCAACTGTCAACCTAGCAACTAAACCATGTCCTCAAGTGCCACTCCTTACACTCCTTCCCAGTGTTCCCAAATGCTAAGGTCTGTTAGTGCAGGGGTACACAGGGCATCGGTGAGAAGGGTGGAGGCAAATAACTGTGGTTTTAAAAGTAAATAATTTATGCAACAATAGCCTTTCCACCCAGGTAATCACCTCAACAAACATTCTGCATGTCAAAGGTGTTTCTAAAGATAAGGGTTAGCACAATGAGACTCCTGGTTTCTCAGCTTTATCTAGTGCTCAGCACTTAATGCCACCTCAGTCTCTGCTAAAGTCAAAGTCTTGTCCCTCTAAGTGCCCCAGTAGAGGTTACCAGTCATTTTACAGGAGGAAGTCTTTGCACCAACAATAAGCTCCCAGTGTGGGCAGGTATGAGGTTTTCCATGAAGTCTGGATTTAGCCCCTAAGACTTTGCCTATGATACATAGAGTGCAGTAATTGTCTGGGGGAGAAAAGCAATAGATACAAACACATTCTGATGGCTAGGAAATTAAGCTCATAATTTCAAACTGCACTTGTGCTTGCAAAGCAATGTGAGGCTCTGCTTGTCCCCCTTTTTAAATTATTATTATACATGAAAATGCTGCTTGCTGGAGAGAAACTGTTTCTTGGGCTACTTGGCCAAGGGCAGTTCAACAAAAGAAGTCCCAGAAATTGCTGTTGAAGATTCAGCCTTGTGACCTTCCTGCAATATACTGACAGGCCATTACCATGTTGTGGTGGTTGCCTAGCAAGGTGGTGACAATTGTGCTGAGGCACAGTGACAGCTGTGTCACACCTGAGGGCTGGTGAGGCTGAAACTCTGTAGTATTTGTTTTGCAATAGTGCAAAGCTTGCATCAGTGTATCCCCAAGTCAATGGGTGCTGATGTAGTGACAGGGTGACACTGCCTACGTGCTCACCTAACTTCTATTACTAAGTGCCCTGCAGTGGCTCTCTGGTTTGGTATTACCAACACCCCTCTGAAATGACTGAAGCCTTGCTGTGATCATACAGACGAGAAGTAGAGAGACTGAGTTGGTAGCTATTTTTGCATTATGATGTAATGATCAGGACCTTGGCATGTAAGAGCCTGTGGGCTGTGATGCAAAAACCTTCTTTGTGAATGGCAGGGTTAGAGGCAAATAGTCAACACCATCTCTGTTGTATGGCTGGAAAACTTCTCAATGGTTAGACCTCAGAAAGCACCTGCCAGGGGGAGATCCTGTTATTGGCAAGTGCTTCTAGTAGGGTTCCTATGGATGTAAACTTTTAGCCTGATGGTACTGAACTCATTTATAAGGAAAATTTAATTGCTGGCATATTTGTGTGTCACATAAATAATAGGGAGGAGGAAGACAACAGTATGGTCAGCTTGAACTGCAGAGATGGATCTCCTAAGTGCATTTGAACAACAAAATGCCACAGCTACCTTCTTACAGCAAAGTGTGCATGTGGGATGTGACAGGGAGATTTGAGACAGTATCTTGTCACAGAGTGCCACTACAGAGGATATAGGCATCACGATAAATAATCTTTGGGCTGAAAAGCCCAACAGATTAGGAAAGACATCACTCTGAAATGTATGAGGGGAATAACAAGTGGGTATTTTCATTTTTTCAGTCCCACTAACTTCTGTGTCCAAGCTGAGCAGCAGAAGTGTAACTTGGCAACCTCTAAACTATTGGTCCCCTGAGAACTCATATCAGGGACCAGATTACTGTATCCTTCAGTTTGTCCACATCTGTAGGATTCCTGACCCTGGAAATAAGGTACACAGGAGAGGACAGGGGGTCTTGTGCCTTCTGTTATGTTCTTCAGAGAAAGGCAAGCTGGGAATGGCATGGCTGGTGAGATCACGCTGGAGTGATTCCTGTTTGAATTTCTCAAAGGATGCTAAAACTGGAAAGAACTCAAAATGTAGTTTATATAAGAGAAAGTTAAGAACGGACTTAATCAACATCTACAAATATTTCACTTGGGAGAGAGATTTCTAATAGTAAACAATGCTGGCAGAAAAGGTCTTGTTGAAATCTAGGTTACACCTACACTAGTAAATAAAGTGATCCAGGGCCAGTTCTCTGAACCTTAGGACAAGTGGCACAGCATCCACCTGAATGAAACTACTTCTCCCAAAGAGATAGCCTTGCCCAAATAACCTATTAGGAACGATGCCGTGACCCATGTTGTCAGAGTCAGCTCTGCTGTTAGGAGAGCACCTTCCTGTCATTCAGAGAGTACTAGCTGCCATGAGCCAAAACTTGCCGCAAAGCATGCTAACATTAATAATACATAAAATTACCTGGTGGGGATTGTGCATGGCTTGAACTTCCTAGCTTGCTAATAGAGAAGTCAGGTCAGTGGCTGCCAGTTGAAGGCCATCTAGAAATAGAGTATACACTCCAAACTGTAAGGCTGGTTAGCCAATGGGACAGTTTAGGGACAGTAAATTCCTTGTCATCCAAGCCCATCTTGGATGTCACCCTAAAAAGACAGAGACCTAAGAGAAACTATGGCCATAGTATGGGCAGGAGAGAGCCCAAGAGTGAATGTTGTGCCTGGGGTCAGAGCAGGTATCTGTCATGTCCAGCAGGTGCACCTGTATACCTGAAGGTACTACAGGGAAAGCCTCTGAGAGACCCTGTTAATGACTGGAAAGAGAATCATTCTCCATCATCACTGCTTGGAGCCCTAAGCTTTGTGGAAAGCACTTGATTAAATCTCTGCCTCTGGGACAGGAGATTGAAGTAGCACTCCCTGCACTCCCTGCTGCTCTCTTCTGTGGGAAGTCTCAGCACATACACACAACCTAGTAGGCAAGAACAGCCACGAGGGCTCAGGAAAAGAGAGAGGAGCTTTTTGGAGGTGGACGTAGGCAATCCAAACTATAGCTATTTTCCAAGCAATGATGGAATAAGCTGTCTAACATCCTGCAGATGTCAAGTTGCTTGCCCTGCATGTACATTTTGGTTTTGTGCTAGTGAGCTGGGTGTCTGAGTCAGGACCTCAGTGAAAGCCTGGAAGTGAGTAGGTGGAAAAGGGATAGTACAGGAATCTTCCTGTTAGGAAATAGAGTAAACAAGGCCAGATTGGATGCATGGCCTACACTCTACTGGATACATCCCCAAGGCAACAATTGGTGCTGTCTGGAACACATTATACCTTACCAGATTTGATCTGTGACCCACAGGTTGTTTTTTGTAGCAACAACAAAATCACATCAGTAGCTCTTCTGTTCTAGAGGATCTTAAAGCTGCTTGAGGATCTCATTACAGCTTTTAGAAGAACAGTCTCCAGATCTTCAGTGCAGAGATTTAGCCAGATGCAAAAATGGCTGTGAAGGACTGTGGGGAAGTCTGATCACTCTAGATTTTGGTTTTCATTTAATAACTACAAAGTGCATTTTAATCTATGACAAGAGAGGAACAGCAGATCTGCCCCAGCAAAGCTGTGAAGCACACATTTAAGGTCTGTTACAGACTGAGCGTGGAAACACCAGTAAGTTCCAGAATGGTTTTGTTGAGATTCTTAGCAATATTGTACTTCACACATCATCTTTGTCCCAAACCCACAGCATGACATTTGCAGAGGGAAATGTTCTCCTGAACTGCCATGTTAGCCTAAACCAAGAGGTGTTCCAAGGCTGAAATAATAAATGTGGTACAGTAGGACAGATGCACTTTTCTAGGGCTGATTGAGGATTGTTCAACACAGGTTGGACTTCAGGTTCCCATTAGCAGAGCCCTAGGGGATCCTTAGGATTGCAACACAGATTAACCAGAAATGTTAAAGGGCAGTAGCACAGGCCAGTGACCTGCTTTGAAAAGGAAACGGCTGACCTGTGACTGCATCTAGTCATGGACTGAAATGCTAGAGATTTTGAAAGTCAGGATTGCCGTGCATTGGTAAAGCTGTGTGTAAGGCTTCAGGACTGTGGGAGTAATTAAGGATGTTTATTGTCCAACATTGTATTAAGGAGTGAAAGACCAGTTTTGCAATCCCTGTTCTAATCCAACCCTCTGAAAACTGTGTTCAAACCAGAGCAAAAGAGAAAACTCTTGTTTTAAAGGGAAGGAGGGTGGGAGAGAATCAAAATGTTCTGATAACTCAAAAATCTGTTGGTGAAAACAGACAGGGGAGAGTCGTGCAGAGAGCTGGAGCTGAGCCTCCTGTTTCTTGCTCAGTGCTGAAGTCTGAACATGAATGACCACAGCATGCTTAAGTAGTGTCTCAGATATCTCAAAGCCACCCTCTTTACCACTGACCTAATCCCTAATCTTCAACCCTGGTGTCCTCAGTTTATCTCATCCATGCATCAGCCTGGTGGGAGCAGCCCCTCTGAACTGTGTTCCCTCCTGTTCTCTCCAGCCGGTCTTTCTAGTTTCACAGCCTCTTCCAGGGTTAAGGCTTCTTTCATTTATTTTGTGTCATCCAGGAAACACACCCACCTTTCTTGCCTCAGCGTCATATTCTGCCTCAGATTCTGTAACTCAAGTGAAGGAATTTCAATCAATGCAAACTACAGCAAATGTTTTTTTTTAAAAAATCACAGAAATTAGAGATGCTGAAATCGTGCTGGCTCATTCAGTCCATCATCTCACATTCTAGGCCAGCCCAGTTCCTACAAGATTCTTTCCTGCAATACATTTTCCAGTGCATTATCCAGTCTGGCATCCTTTACTTCCCATGAGAGACTGTTCCATAGATGACTACTTTTGACTGTGTGGAAGGGGTTTCTGTAGTTTTCTTTCCATTCTGCTTGACCTTATTTCTTTAGGTTCTACCTGTGACAACATGCTAGCCAAATGTTCTCTTT
>NW_008672855.1:31677-37119 GCF_000695815.1 Acanthisitta chloris
AATTCTTGTTCAGTCAAGCTGTTTTGCCACAACACTTAATATTTAGTTATAAAGCTCAGCAATTATACTCCTTGGCTACCTGGGAAAGACTAATGTTGAGATTAGCATGTTAATAGGTGTGCAGAACATAGAAGACATTGCTAGTAGCACTGCCTCTTAATTACAACAGTCACTTGGCACAACCCATCACAAGGTCTGGTTTTGGTTGCTTTTGCCTTTGCCAAACTTGGAGCCAACATCTTCTAATATATCTGATTCAGTAGTTTTATTGGGTTCTTTTTGGGCTTGTTTTTAATTTCAGTCAAAACCACTTAGGTGTTTCTGAGAGCAATGCTGGCAGGGGAATATTCTGGTTTATCCACATTAAAACAAATTGTAATGACTTTTTCTTTTAAAAAAAGCAACAAACCACCTTCTGAGCAGTGTCTTGCTTTAAAATAAATCACTTTTATTTTTCCTGTCAGAAACACATCTTTTGTCATCTATTACAAAGTCCTCCCTCAAAGTTGGCTAAATAATGAGCTTTTGAGTTATTGCAATTTAAGCCTGCTCAGAAAAAATAATGGGAGATAGGAAGGACAGCTATTTATCTTTTTTTTTTTTTAAACTGTGGGCCTGATGAAAATAATAGCACATGATTTAAGACCCAGGTTACAACGTACTTTCACAAAGGCCCCTGGCTGTGGCTTTAGGGTCACCTTGTTCCAGCCTCCCCTGGCCCAGGATGCTCACTGCTCTTGGACCCCTCCTGCCCAAGGCCGAGGTCACCCTCGGGAACTGATGTCCTCACTCCACACGCAGAACTGGGGTTGCCCAGGCATGTGGAAACCGGTCTGTGAGGAAACAGGGAGGTACAGAGAGAGGAGGAGGAGAGAGGAAAAAAAACAAACAAAAACACAACTGAAAGAACAGCCAACGAAAAAAATCCAGCAGAAGAAAGGCAGACGCCCAAGATCTCTGCTGGCTGTCTTAAAAATATTTTGTGTTTGTGTTTCCACCAACTGGGGCACTCCTTTCCCTCAGGACATGTAGGGAAGCCTGGGTGCCCTAAAACTCCCCAGTCATGGCGCACACCGCATGCCCATGGCAGTGACGCCACGTGGTCCCGGCATTGCCTGCTCCCACTGGGCCTCCTAGGCATGCAGCTTGGGGCCCAAACTTGTGTCATCATTGACCTGTCCCCTCCGTTGTGCATAGGCAGCTTCAGCATGCTGCCCACCACAGCATGCAATGGCATGGGAGGCATGAGCACTGGAGATGGCACTTGGCAGCGGGACTGTCCATGAAGCCACAGCTCCAAAATGCCACGAAGGAATGGAAAGGAATCCAAAATCCTCATTAAATCTGAGAAAAAAAAGAATCATGGATAATTACCCATACATACAGAAAGATAAAGGTACAACTGTAATTATCTAGCACCATTGTTTTCAAAGCACCTACTGTAACAACATCCCTCTGCTCAGCACTGTAAGGAAAGCTAGTCACATTATTCCCTTTAGACAGCATATTAGTCCTTGGCTTCTTTGATCTGTGCTTGCTACCATCTCTGTTCTGCCAGGGCAGCCAGCCTGAGAAACTCACTTGTGCCTTCTGGCCACTCTGGTTGCTGCACCTCTTGTCATGCTGTCTTTTTATTCATTAATCCTTCCCCTCCCAGTTTTTTCTCCCCCCCTTTTTTTTTCTTGCCAAAGCAAGGAGTTTTTAATAGCTGAAGAACGAAAACACCTCCCACGCCTCGCCTCAAAAAAGCTAACTCTCTGTCTTACTCACTCTTTTAGATTTCCAAACCTCTCCTAACTAGCTTAGAGTCTTCCTTTGAAGTACTGATTCCTCAAATACTAGCACGTGAGTATAACTTCAGTAAACCATGCAGTTCCAATGGCCTTGAGAGGACAATCCATGTGAGTAAATAAATCAGATGTGGAATGGAGACCATGGCATTTATCAGAGATGGAAAAGTTTTTTGTTCAACATTGTGATTTGATTGGAAACAAGATATTACAAAGGACTTCAATCCAGTATGGAGTAGTATCTGCCTTGCAGAAAATTTTAATAGTAGGCTTGGAGGTCTTCAGGGTGCTTAGGTCATATTGATGCAGGTGATTGACTAGATAATCTTTGGATGCTTCCTCTAACACTGCTTATTCTGATTCACCATGGTCAAATGAAGGAAAACATAAATTGAAACAAAGAACAATTGCTTTGGCTTTCTCATTTCCATGTGTGAAACCAAAGTGCAGTGTGGTTCAATGGTATTGGTTTTGTTTGTTAGTTTGGGGGGGGGGGTGGGGGGGTGGTGTTTGTCTTTTGGTTTGGTTTGGGGTTTTTTTTTGTGGGGTTTTTTTCCCTTTAAAGTATATTAAGCATTTCCTTGACTCCACGATCACCTGCATATGTGGTGTACTGTTTGCACAGATTAATTTTAGACCCTCAAATTTTGCCATTATCAAAAGAGAATGTCCCTTCCCATCATCTTTGTGATGATTCCAACATCAACAATGGTCAGCTGTGCTGTATATTTGCATCTGTGGGAATGACTACAAAGATCCAACTTTATAGACTGTGGAAACAAGAACTATTCTTCAACTGTCAGTCTAGCCATAGCAGTGTGGAGTTCCGCACAGTCTTCTCCATTTCTGGACTGAGGTTTGTACCCTGCATTGTGCTCCATACTGCTGGAGTGAAATTCCTAGCAACACCCAATTAAAACAAGCATTGAATGTTTACTCCTCATCACTGCCACTGCTTTGACTGCAGTGTAAACGCACCACTAATGACTTGGACGATGGGAGGGGAAAATTACATGTCAAAGCCAAGTACAGAACCAGGAATTTGGGCCATCAGCCAGCTGGTTAGATCACGCTGTGTGCCTCTAATGAAATGCATTGATTTGTGACTCTTACAATAACGTTTTTAGGAAATAATTTCACTGGCTATTTATTTGTGCGTTGGAGCAGCCTGCTGAGATTGGAAAACTAAAGCAGACACTGTGCCTACCTAACAAGAGCAAAATTTTAAGAATGAAGTTAATTAACCTTTGGAATAAATTTTCTAAGGATGTGATGGATTCTCAATCATATTCTGCTGCATGGTTGATACCAGTTAGTTGTATAAAATATGTGTTATAGCTCCAGCGTGAATTCTATGTATCACTAGAAATTCTTGTCTGAAGTTCTTTGGGTTCTGTTACACCCCAGATCAGACTATGTTACTGTAATGGTTCCTCTTGGTGACCAAAAACGCATGAGTCTGTAGCAGTCATCGAGTCTGGGTGTTTGTGATTCTGTGTAGTAACAGACTGAGATCTCGTAAGTGGTAGATTTAAAACTAGCAACAATTTCATAAAGGTGACTACCAAATTACAAAGACTCATTCTGCAGAAGTGGATGCCCTGCCAATCCTGCGGCTGGTATAACGTGCTGTGATGATTTAGCGAGCTCAGAAAGAATTAAACCATCAATAAAATGACAGACTTGGTACATTTCAAAGCATCTGGTCAGATCTCATGGGATTTCTTGGCTGCTACACGTTCAGTCAGAGAGAAAGAAATAGTGGAGAGAGTCCATGACCACTTTGTAGTATTTCACTGGATACCTCAGAAGAGCAGATGAGGATAGTGAGCACTGGATAAGGTAAGCACTTATCTACTTGGGGGTTTGTATAGACTGGCTCCTCTTTAATATCCTTATAGAGCTACATAAAAATTCATGTTTTTCTTGTCTGCTTACAGTTTACGGTTAGCTAAATTACATAAATAACTTTTTTTTCTCTGTGCTAAGGTAAACACATTCTAGAGATGCCAGAGTTTAAGGGCTCTGTGAAAAGCAACTCCCTAGTCTTATATATAATATATAGTCTTATATTTCCTATCTAGAAATTGAGACACCTAGAATCTCTAGTGTGTCCTCAAAGTCTGTGTTGCTGCACCTGATTTTATCTTCTTTTCACGTCAGCTTTCTGTGTGGTTTTTGAATGGCTGATAACCAGAAAGATTAGGGGGGAAAAATCCAGCCAAGTAAAACTTGTTTTGAGGGGAGTGGAGTGGGGGGGAAAGTAAGAAAAAAAAGGTAGAAGGAAAATAAAAAGTAGTTAGGTCCCAACTGATGGACTTGTTTGTCCATCTCTAAGATACATTTGCTTATTCCAATTCAGTTATTATTTCTGTTCTGCCACCGTCTTGATGTCATGTCTAGCAATGTAAGCTGCTCATGTTTTAAAACAGAATTCACCTTTAAATGTGCTTAGACAGGAAAAAATATGACTGGTGAGGTCATTTTCAGAGCAAGAGTTAATGCATCATGCAAACAGCTAAATAAAGGTTACAATCTGAGTGGAATTATTCAGAGCTCAGGGAGAAATCTGGCATTTGCAGTCTGTCACTGAGTGAGAAGTGTGGCTCTCTCTGTGTCACTGCCACTTGGAGACATCCTGCTTTCTATGTGGCAGCAAGGGAGGGGACTGCAGGGCTGAAGGATCTCCCTATAAAAACACTAAGAACAGGAGCAGTGGAAAGTGTCATGTGCGAGGAATGTGTGGAATGAGGGGTGAGTATGAGCCTGTCTTTGTCCAGGTTTTCACAGAGCAACTTTATGGTGTAAATAGCCACTCTTCCTCCTCTCTTTTCCTCTACAGGACAGCTCAAGAGCCAATGTCAGGACAGCACATGATTCCTGATATGCCTGGGGAGAATCGATGCAAGGGGGGCTATGAACAGCTGTATGACGCTTAAGACCCACCAGTTAAGTATTGCAAATTTTGGGCCCTATGTGGTAAGGTCTCCTTGCCCTTCTTTTCCACCAGCATCCCTGGGAGTTGAGTGTGTCACTTTGGGACAGAATACACCCAAAGTGTGTGTGATAGAGCCAGGATAAAAATGCATCACTTGTAAACGCCCAGGCTTTTTTAGAGTTGGCAATCTGCATAGAGGTGCTGTGCTAAGACTGTGTTCTGCACTTCATTTCCTTGTTTTGTTTCTGTAAGCCAAGAATTTGGCTGATTGCACAGGAAAGCAACTGCTACGGGCACTCATTTCAATGGGTGAATTTTAAACGAGTCACCAGGGACTGGCTGCTGCTAAGTTCAAAGAGAAAGAAACATCCAAAAACTCGAGCCAAGCCAAATTTTGGTGGGAAATATCAGATACAAAAAGGGCAAAACTGGAAGGCACAGTAGGGCGAAAGACAGATACAGTTTCATTTTCCTGTCCATAATTGGTCAGATTAAAGCAGGATTGGAATAGAGATTTTTAAAAAACCCAGTAAAAACCTAAACCAAAACCAAATAAACCCCCCCTTATTTTGCTAAGGGAAGCTTGCTGAACATAGGAAACATGCTCTGGTGTTGGTGTTCTATAAGCTGTGTGCAATAATCTGGAGAAAGTTAAAAAGGCACTTGACAAAATATTGGGGAAAGTATTAGAAAGAATAGTTCCATGGATGGCAG
>NW_008672855.1:37143-38387 GCF_000695815.1 Acanthisitta chloris
GGAACAAATGCCCGGCTGAACTCCTGCATTCATTCCTCTTTTTTTTTCCCCCCACTGATTTCAAGTGTTCCCCGATTCAGATAACTCCAAGTGAAGGACCGCCCCCCACTCCCCCCGCCCCCATATCACAGGCAAGGTAAAGAGTTTGTGTTCATAAAAATGTAAAAAAAGGAGGAAGATAGAGGGGGGAAAAATATCAAGGGAAGGAATAGAAATCTAAACTTGGATGCTGCTTCCCCCAGCACACACGTGAGCCGCAGACTCCCAAAAAGACTAGAGAAAGATTGCCATCTTGTGGGAGGATAAATATCTGACATTATTCAGAATACTAAATCTGCTACATGCATATTTTTGAAACCATAGCATATTTCTGTTAAATTTATTTTCCAACCTGTATTCTTATCCATATAAAACTAATTCAGTCTCATTTCATCAAAGTACATGCTGTGATCCCAGCTTTAGAAACCGACATAGAATCCTGTGTTTTAGTGATACTCTCAACAAATTTAAAATTAGGAAGGGGTTAACATTAAGGATTATCAGTAGAGTGGTGGATTTTATCTATTATTGAGCCCATAAACCAGGATGGTTTTTTGGTTTTTTTTATTGAGAATTTAGAAGTCAAACTTTAGGTGTCCAGATGTGCAGAGACTGAACAGTGAGAGAAAAAAAACACAAACCCACTCTCCTTTTAAACAACATCAGCTGTTATTCTAACCTACTTCAGTGAATTAAGTACATCTGTTTCAAACAGAACCTTTTTACTAATCAAAAACCTGCAAGCAATTCATGGAACATAGAGATATTTAGCATTGCTTTCAGTTAGTACATCTTAGAAATTATTATCTATATTATAGGAGTTTATGCAGTGACTGGGATTAAAATAACCACAGAGCTCCTGCCCATTCTGCTCAGGACAGGAAGGGTCAGGAGCCTGTGACAGCACAGCCCACGTACTGAACCATGAACTTGTTGGCTCTGTCTGCTGAGTGTTCTGTGCAGGACTGTCATAGGCTGTGCTGTCACCCACAGCTGTTCCTACACTTGCCTCCAGACTCTGGTCTTGGAAGTGGGGAATGAGAACAGATGGGCCACTGATTTCCTCTGTCCCTGCAGAGCAGCATGGCAGGCATGGAGGGAATATGCCTTGCTCCCTTCTGGTAGTGGTGGGAGCCTCACCTGCTTGGCACTGGGCAAAGTCTTCGTGGAGAAGATAGGATGGGCACCTTGGGATGCTTCTCTCT
>NW_008672855.1:38400-52883 GCF_000695815.1 Acanthisitta chloris
CTCCATGCCCTCTAGTGACAGTGCATTCTCATGAGAGGTGATGTCGTTTTTACTTTTCACTTTACACCTTCGGGTATTGTGGGAGCCTTTAAACTTTCAGAATAAGAGCCTAGAGGAGACTTTGTGCAAATGTATATCTCTGTCTCTCCTTATTAGGTTCCCAAATTCATCTGGTGTGACCCTGCTGGGAGCTGGGATTCCTGGTGAACTTCACATTTTGGTAAAAGCTGCCACTACAAGGGACACTGACAGTCTACCTCACTCTCCCATCCTTTGAGTATTAGATTTTTACTCACCACTGTTTCACATACCTCCTTCATGGTGTTGCCACGGTGAGAGTCTGCCACTCAGCAGCAATTCTACTAAGGGGCTCCTTTGGGCATCAAAATCTCCAGTGCCCATGGGAAGAGCTGGATTGGCATCTCCAGGGACTGAAATCCTTTGTCCTCAGAGCAGATGCAGTTGCATAAACGTTTATCTCCCCATTTTTTTGTTCTTCTCTTTCTATGACTGTCAGCTCTGGTCAGGAAGATATCCTAGGGCTGGGAGGCTTGTGGGTTTTGGCATTCTGCTGAGACAGTGCACAGGGCAAGGGGTGACCTGATGCCAAGGATGATGGTAGTTTTTGAGCTAAGGTCACTTGTCCCCTGAAGCATTGGCCAAAGAACTGCAAGTTTGCTCCATACAAACTCCCAAACAGCCACCACATGGTGATGGTTGGAATCTTTCTGTTTTAAAGAAACTTTCTACTCAGTCAACACAGGTCATTCTTCTGCACTTAATCCCAACCCGCAGCTCCAATCACTTCCCATATAATCTCCCAGAACAGCTGTGCTGTGATTGCATTGTGGATTACAAAATGACCATTTTCCACAAAACAGCTGCTGGTTAGAGGGATAGCATTTAATAATCACTGGGGAGGCGAGAAAGGAGAAGAAAAGACAAAGGAGAAAGGGGTTTGCAGAAATTTGGTTTCTTGAAGGATGTGGAGATGAGCAAAACAGCAGACAAAGTTTGAGTTCCATTACTGCATTGCTCAACCAAATTAACAGGACTTTGAAGACTTGTTGGTAAGGTAAATTCAACTCTTTTTCCTTTTGGGGATATCTAGATATTATGGTCAGTTATTGTCAGTAACTGCTTGGCTTTTGTGGAGGGAAACGTTTTTGACAATGCTTTCATGAAGGAGTAGTTCAGATTTGCTTCTCATGCCCTATATCCCCTGTATCTTTGATCCAATTCTTTCTTCTGACTCATTTATTTCTTGTATTTTTTCTCTCTTCCATAACACTCATTCTGAAATTATATGGCCTTTAGGCTGCCGTCACAAATCAACTGAAAAGAATATTTTTCCCCTGTTGAAGATTTAAATTAGAAAGATGATTTTTGTCAATATTGTGAGTGGATTTTTTTTAAAATAAAAGCACAAGCAACCCAAAAGCTGAGAAAACAGAAAATCTTATAATCAAGCATTGATTAAAAACTTTGTGTGCTGAAGGTTTCTATTTTCAGGTGAAAATCATGTTTTTGAGAAGAGCTATTTTTCCAATAATTTCCTTTTCAGTCATTAGCCCAATTTTCCACTATAAAAACTTCCAGTGAGAAATTTGGCACCAACCTTAGCCAGAAACTGTTGCTAGTAGGTATCTGCTCTGCAAAAATGGTAATATTTAACATGCCTTTAGATCACAAAAGTAATTAGTTATGGTATCACTAAGATGTTACCATCTCCAGGGTTCAGCTTTTCCATTGCCAAAAGAAAGAAATGCCCGGGTGAAAAGACAAAAGAAGCCAGAGCATAAAACAATACAGGAAATTTTGAAGAGCTGAGTATTTTCTTGCTTTCAGTGAGGGTGTTCCAGGTCAGGCTCTGCTCTCTCAGTGTGATGAGATGCTAATGAATTCCTGCTTTTCAAAGAAGAGCTTCAGCATCATCTTTATTGACCACATTTCCAAGCTTGCTGGTTAGCAGAATAAATGCCTCTAAAAGGCACCACAGCTAAAAGTGCTGCAGTCACAAACAATGCAAAGCTTGGTCTCATATCTTTTATTTGTGGTGATGTCCACAGAATGCTGGGTTTTTCTCACATGTTCAGTGTTGGGTGAGTCAGTCAAAGTTAAGTGAAGAGGATCAGCAGCAGGCAATGTCTGTACAAACTGAATCTATTCACGGGCAAATAGATTATGAGAGTCATAAATAGGAAAGGGTGGGAGTACCTGGATGAAGTTGTGCCAAACATAGGGAGTGCCATGTGGGAAGAGACATGCATTGATGACATGAAAGTTGATGTGTGGGTAGATGACATCTAATTAATCCACAGAGTGATAAATTAGGGTTCTCAGAAGTCAGTGCAGGGTTTTGCAGGAACCCTAAAGTCTTAAGCTTCCCTCTGAGTGAGAAAGTCCACAAGACCCTGGTACACAAACTGCTTTCTGAATTACTTTCAAGTGATGAGATGAAAGTGGGAAGAATGTTTGTGGCAATATTCACTCTTATAACAAAAATCCCTTTGGCACTTTGTGTGAGAGCAGAGATGCTGTCATCCCACCACCCCATGGAATTTCTAATGTGCAGATCAGGGTTTGCTTAGGTGAGAGGTGCTGCTCTGGGACTTGAACTCTAGCTGCCAGATCTGGGTAGCCTACTCAGTCCTCTCTGAGTAGGTCACTGCTGTGGTATGTGACCTTCAGCCATATGGGAACATTTTCCTGCCTTTCCCCACTGTGAAATCACCACACCCTCTGCCTCTCTAGGTACAGTAGTGAACAGCTTGAAAAAGTGTTTTGGGACACTTGGCAGCAAGATTTCTCATTTAGTTGGACAGAGCATTATGTTTCATGTAAAGGCAACACATGGTATTTGGGGAAGTCGGTTAACAGTTTTTCCCTATCATCTCTTAGATGGAGTGAATGTGATGTTCCTTTCATTTTGCTCATGTGCTCAGACACCTCAATACACTCAGCCCTGCTGTCTACTGAGTCACCCTCTCCTCTCCAGTACAAATACTTAGTGTACTTTTAAACGGGTGAAGCTGACCCACTGCTCCAGTCTCCTGGCCTTCAGGAAGTGATTCTTCCATGCTGGGTGAGCTGTTGGGATGGTGTGAGGAGGGCAGAGTGCTCAGAACCCCTCCCCACAGATGCACAGTGGGAAAAGCTGGGATTTGTAAGACTAGGTGAGACAAGTGGCTGGTGTGACAGTCCCTCCCATTTGTGTTGTAGATGGAGCTGCTGAAGGGAATGCCATTGCGCCGTACTTTCCTGGCTGTCACCCTGAACCTGCTGGCTCTCAGCCTCTCCACCACTGCCTTGCTTGGCAGCTACTGGTGCACCGGGACCCAGAAAGTGCCCAAGCCTTTGTGTGGGAAGACCAAAGCCACCCAGTGCATTGGTGTCCCTATGCCGTCTGAAGCAGATGCTAGCAATGCTTCATCTGAGGATGTGGTGCACTACAGCTGGGAAACTGGAGATGACCGCTTTGCCTTCAGATACTTCCACACAGGGATGTGGCTTTCCTGTGAAGAGAGCATGGAAGGGCCAGGTAGTGTCTTGCCCAGGCAGCCACAACATATTCCCTTGTATTTACTCCACAGGAGCTTGAAACCGAAAGGCAGGAGGCTGACAACACTTGGAAGAAAAGCCTTCTTCATTTTCCTAGATGGCATCAGCTCTGTGCACTGGTGTGGTCATTATATTTCTGTCCTTCACTGGGATGTTCACAGAGTGGGGAAAAGGAGGATGGTTGTCTCTGGTGTGCCCTTCAGTCTGGAATAGGGGCTATGCCTGATGGAAAGGTGGCAGTGACTTCCTGATGGGAACTGCAGTGATCCTCCTTTCCCTTTCCCCATATCTCTATTCCTACACACAACTTATTTCATGGTCTCCAGAGCACATTTGTGCATGTCCTCTCAGAAATTTATGTATGGTGATGCTTTGCAGAGCTGCCAAGTTCTGGCAGTCACTGTGAGGACTGCAATAGTTGGTATTCCTAAATTGCCAAACTGAGAGGTTTTGCGTTATTAAATAGGGACTGGTCTTTTCTTTAAAAAAAAAGAGAATGACTGCCCTATAGATACAGAGAAACCCTGGAGGATCTGAACCCAGAGCAACTAAAGCTAGGAGGCTTTAGTTGCTTTGAGGATTAGAGCTGCAGTATTGTAATTGTTTCCATTTGTTTTGTGTGCTTGAAACTCTCATGTCCTAATAAGAGGGCTGCTTTCTGTTATGAGCACTTCCAGACAGGCAGTGGAAAGATAATGTGTTTATTTGGGACTGGTTTGGGTTGGGGTGTGTTTCCATGGTCCTTGTGGGAATGGAACTACATCCCTTGACAGCTTTCTCTAAAAGACTTATCTAGCCACTGGGCAGTCCTGGAATAACCCCAATGCCTGAAGGAACGCAGAGAGCATGCTACATCTGAATTGCAGCAGAACATGGGGTAGTGCACAGTCAGTCTCACTTGCCTGCTTCCTGTTAATCAAGTACAACCCACCCACTGCTGTGCATCTTTGAAGCAAGTGTATGACAATAACAACAACAAAAAAGGGGGGGGGGGTAGGGCTACTATGAACAAAAGGATATTCAGTTAAGCTGGAGAAAGGATTTCATTATTCAGGCTAATCTCTGGATCAGTTTTAGATGACCCATTACTGAATATCCTCATTAAAGTTCTAGGTGAAGTAGCAAATTGGAAGTTAATGAGAACTGCAGATGGCACTAAATTGGGTAGCATCCTAAGAGCTGTGGATGACAGAAGTAACACAGGAGATTGGGAAAGATTAGAACTGGGGATAGAAATTAAGAAAATTAGATTCTTACATGAAGCAGTGCAGTAATAGAGTATGCAGTGAGACTTACAGATAATAATGACAGACCCTCAGCTGAGACAGCAGTTTGTGTCTGGACAACATAAAAAGCCAAAGCAAATATGAACACAATTTGTCCAAATACCATGCCTAAAATGCGAGGACAGAAGACCATATTTCTGTGTGATTCTCTGCCACAGAAGAGAGTCTGACGTTTCTGTCATGACCCTCTACAACTCCCTTGAAAGGAGGTTGTTGTCAGGTGGGGGTTGGTCTCTCCTCCCAGGCAACCAGCAGTAGGACAAGAGGGCACAGACTCAAGCTGTGCCAAGGGAGGTTTAGGTTGGATATTAGGAAGAGATTTTTTTATGGAGAAAGTAATTAGGCATTGGAATGGGCTGCCCGGGGAGGTGGTGGATTCACCATCCCTGGAGGTATTTAAGATAAGACTGGATGTGGCACTTCGTGCCATGGTCTAGGAACAATGGTAGGATTGGACTTGATGATCTTTGAGGTCTTTTCCAATCTGGTTGATTCTATGATTCTATGATTTCACTTGGAAGTTTTATTTTTCTTTAATTCTTCTTTGGGAAGCAGTGCTAGAACTGTTTTTCTGAGGTTGGGATGAGTGGGAATTCACTTTCTTAGCAGCAGTGATGGGTCTGCAGTCTGTTAAAAGATATACCCTTAATAGACCTGATCAACAGTAATGTTGTGAATGAGTAGCAACAGATTTTTACATTCAGCAGAGGCTCATAAGATTTACAAATAGCTAAGTTTGGGTTTTTTTTTGGAAGGCCACTTATAGTTTTCCAGGCAGACATTGCCTTCCCCCATGTTGCCCCAGTGAGAGAGTCTGGAAAGACAGTCAGAAGACCAGAAGTAAGAAGGTCTGATGGGTAGACTCAGGGATAACTGTATCCATGCACTGAAAAGAGAGTGAAATGAAGATATTTTCTTTCCCTTTATGTACCTTGCATTGTTTTGTAAACTAATACCTTTGGGTTTGTGTTTCAGAAGAGAAATGCCGCAGCTTTATTGAGCTGTCACCACCAGCAGAGAGAGGTAAGAGCAAATCCCCATATCTCACTGTGGCTCCCCAGTGTGCCTCCTTGGGATGGGGGACCTGAAACATTTTGCCTGTGTGGGGACATCAGGGTGGGTCTCCAAGGAGCTAGGCATGAGATCCTGGCTTGTGGTTGCTAAGAGAGCAAAGATTTCCTCCCAGATATTTGCCTAAACCACTGCTATATGTGAGGTCAGTGCTGGAAACCTCAGACCCTCTCATATATGAAGTGGGATTTGTCTCATCTAGTTGCCCAATCTGAGCTTGTCATCTTGCTGTAGTCTGCGGGAAGAGTACGGATGTCTCCTGAGGACAGTCCCTCCCACATAGGCCACATGTTAATTCAGTGCTTCAGTTTTGGGGTCTAATGGGATGAGACTGGAAGCAGAATCACCTCTTACTTTGTGGTAAGTGAACAGGACGTCATAAAATTATGCTCTCAGGCCGAAGTCCTTGCCTCAAGTACAAAGCTTCATTTAGGTTGACTTTTCCTGCCATTGTCACACGTTTCAAATTCAAATTCAAGTGGGGATAACCTCAGTATACTTGGATGTATGTGTACATATGCACTGGAGATTTTACGTAATGAAAGCTTTTCAATTGGTGTGGGCTTGCTAACTATTCCCTGACTTGGAGGCTGAAGGCAAGTGATTTCAGATGTGAAGGAAAAGGCTTCGGGTGCAGAGCCTGTGTCAGTGCTCAAGCCGTGAGAACAAAGGCTAGAACAAATGCTGGGGAATTGCAAGAGCCAGGAGGGAGATAAGTATTTTCACCCCTTGCTGCACGTAGTATCATCTTAAGATGACCTTGGCCTCCAGTTCAGCTGCCACTGTATAGTTGGGCCAGCAGTGGAGAAGGTGGTGTGATCGTGGGCACGGCTGGCTGAGCTAGATGTGCACAGAGCAGCTCCATACTACATAGGCAGAATTACAAGACCAAATTACACTGCATGTGTAGGGAGCTTGGAGTCAGAAGGATGTTGATGTAGAGGCTTCTGTGCAAGTGTGGTGCCTGCAAGAGCCAGGATACATTTGGCAGTCTGACCTCTAATGAAGTATTCTCCCTGATGGTGCTGCAGCAAGCAAGCCAGGTCCTTTAAGCAGGGAATGCAGCTCATCAATTTCTGCTAAAGAGCTGGGTGACTCTGTGGCACTAATGACATTGAGTATTCAAGTCAGTGCCACATTAATGAGGGTTTTCTTCACACTCCTGTTCCCCAGTTGAATGTCTCTTCTTACAGCCATTAATAGTTGCTAACAGTAGTGTTCACAGTGCTGCTTCATTTGCCAGATTAATGTTTCTTCCTCAGTGAATCCTGTGCTTTTGCACAGTCCAGCATTACAGAGTGCCTTTTCTCATTCTTCAAGTCCTACTGGACCGCTGTAGGACTGAGTTCAGCTGTAGACTGTATCACTTAAGTCCCACTCAAAATCCCAGCATGAAAGCACCTGCACTCTGTTCAAGCTGCAGGGTAAGTGGTGAATGTTATTGCCCTAGCTGTATGCTGACCCCAAGGAATGCAGTTTCATTTTAGTTGGGGTTTCAGTGAGAAACACAGGCTTGCAAGGGGCTTCCTGAATTCCAGAGGCTAGATCTCACACAGAGCTGCACCATGCAGTTCTTGACTAGGTGAGACCCAGGTTAAATGTTGTTTGCTTTTGTTGTGATTAGAGCTCAGATGTGTTCATGTCCAATCTAAACCACTAGGTTTTATGCTAATACTCAACAGCTTCCCCATGTCTTTTTCCCCTTGCTTTCCTCCTTGCTGTTTATGAATAATGCTGGCTTGTTTACAGATGGCATTTTAGTTCCTCTCAGCTTTTGCCATGCCAGATTAGCCAAGCCATCTTCTGTGACAGACAGTCTGTTCCCTTCAGCATCCTTTGAGCCCTTGCTCACAGGCTGGGGCAATTGCTTTTGAGTGTTCCTCATTTTCCTTCTTTCCCTGCTTTCCAAAGGACATTTTTTCACATTGGGTTGGTACTCTCTCTTGCTTTCATCCTGTATTCCCGGCAGGAATCCTGTGGCTGTCACTGGGATCAGAGATGCTGTACATTAGCTTGCTGCTCATCAGCTTCATTCTCCTGATGGTGGAAATGCTGCATACTGGCAATCCTGTCTGTGGGTTGAAGCTCAATGCTTTTGCTGCTGTTTCTTCAGTGCTGTCAGGTAAGTGTATTACCGTAGGCTTGGAACCACAAGCAGCAGGAGGGCCTCCTCTGCCACACAAGGCTTCAGTGTGCTGCCCTGGCTCCTGCTGTAACTTCTTTGCTTTCTTGTCTTTTGCGTCCAGGTCTCCTTGGGATGGTGGCACACATGATGTACACTCAGGTCTTCCAGGCAACAGTTAATCTGGGACCAGAGGACTGGAGACCACACACATGGGACTATGGCTGGGCATTCTAGTACGTGAGTTCTGAGGCCACCTGCACTTTCCCAGCCTTTTGGGCTTCAGCTGTGCCACATGCTTCCTCCTCCTTTCTTGACCTTCTGTATTTCCAAAGACAGGTGTACCACAGTTCTCCTGCTGCTAATCTCCTGTCTTTGCCTCATCGCCTGGTTTAATAAATAGTTTCTGAGTTACTTAAATGAGTAGCTACCAAGGAACTGGCAAAACAATGGGGTCACACCTAAATAATTGCCTTCAACCCTGATGACTAATCAGGTTTGCCCCTCTGCTGGTTTGCCTTGTTTGGTCTCAGCTCTTCCCTGTGTGCAGAGGCTGGTGTCACACTTGTGATGATTTTCTCAAACATGCTTTGTTTTTCTGCAGTTTTAATAAGTTGCATGCTGGTTTGGCATTGTCACTAACCAATGTCCAAAGGACCTATTCCTGCAGCATCAGGTGTAAACACACACTTAAAGATGTGGATACAGCCCAGCCCACAATTAGCCGTCACACCATCTTCTCCAGTGCTCCAGAACTGTAATGCTCTCAGACTTAGTCATTCTATGTCCATGCCCAGCAGCTTCTGCTTGGCAAATCAGAGTGTGTCACAGTGCATGCAGTTCAATTCCTCACCCTCCTTGGCTTCTCACAGCATGTCATTTTGTGTCTCTCCTGTAGCATGGCCTGGGCCTCCTTTACCTGCTGCATGGCCTCTGCTGTCACCACTCTCAATACCTACACCAAGACGATCCTGGAGTTCAAAAGGAACCACATCAAGGGCTATGATGGGAGCTTCAAAGATCAGTCTCAGCACCACCAGTGCTTCATACAGCAAATAAGCAGCTATTACGAGCCCAAAGGCAAGGTCTTCCATTCAGTCTCTGAAGGAGTCGACTTCTACACTGATCTGCAGCAGAAAATGCTACAGCGGGAACCAGATCTGGAGCTGGATGAAGTCTTGGGACAGACAATGGGGGAGGATCGCTGTTAGGGATAAGTGTACAGAAACAGAGCAGTGGGGTTTGGGAAGCACAACAGCTCTGAACCAAACACTGGCACCACTGTTAGCAAGTTCTTGGGGAGGTCTTCCTTCCTCTACAGTTTGGGGAGTGAGAAGGTGGGGACTGGGTCAGGGCAACTGCAGTGCTAACAGCAGCAGGTTGGGCGTCCTCCCTGATCAGAGCTTGACCTCAGCTGAGAAGGGGGAAACTGTAGGGACATGCTGGTGCCAGCTACCTCCAAGCACTTTCAGACAATTGAGGCAGATGTCCTAATCCCAGTATTACACTTGTGAATAGATAGTCAGCACCATCCAGATAGCAATTTGCACTGCTAGGCCTCTCTGGGTGGTGTTACATTGACCTTTCATCAACGCCCCTGGTTCAGTGCTATGAAGGGCATCAGTGCTCATATTGATCAGCTGTCATCCTCTCTGAACACCCTATTTATTCTTAATTTCCAGGCCCAAACTCCTCTTCTGCTGCCAAAGTCCTGCTGCAGTAGGAATGAGGCTTTCAGACATCTCTCTCCTCTTCTTTCCTATCTGTAACAACTCCCATATGCTCCCTTCTTGTTTTTTCCCCCAAAATCTCCCATTCTGAGGTCCTTCGCTGTCTGCCTCTTTTTATTGTGCTCCTCCACAATCTTTAAGAACCCTTGGCTGGAGTTTTGCTTTTTTCTTTGTTTCTCTTTATTTGTTCCTTTTTCCCCACTGTAAAAACATTGCAAACCCCCCCCCCCCCAAATCAAGCAAACTCATAATCTCTCAAAGATGAAACACTGGTTCACATGACACATGATGCTGTACACAGTATTTATTTGCTCCACTGCAGTTCACAGTTCAAATACATTTTCCCAACAATATACATACAGACTCTTTATTCACAGTGGGGAGTGTGTGTGTGGGGTGGGGAGGGGCAGGGTGAATTCACATTATGGAGGAGCTAACATCACTGCACTTGACTATCAGTTCTCTCAGGAATAACCTCAGAGGAATAAAACTACTACCTTAGGTAACAGCCACGTGACCTTTCCCAGCAAGGTGGTGGCTGGACAGGAGGGAAGAGGCACTCCTGTTTAATCCCTCATATGTTACTGGTCCTCACATTTTCAGTCTTATTATGCAGCTGTATTAACTGACTTCATATTATAAACACTAAACCCTGTCTGAAGGAAAATTCCAGGCCTAGAGCCTTTGCTACAGTTGTGCTAATATATACAAAGCTATTTACACAAAAATACCATTAAATGTATACAAACTGTTCACAGGCTCTGACATTAAGAGAGCAGGGCCCAAGGACCAGCCTTGGGGCTTGCAGCTAATCCTGAAGGGCTATCCTGGAAGCTGTATATGGAGATGCTGGGATGAAGAAGACAGAGGGTGATACAGCAAGGAGAGGTGTCAAGAGCCCAGGAGACAAACTCATGATAAATGCAACCATTTGGAAGGAGTATCAAAGTCTGCCATCACCTCACCACTGATGGAGAAGTGTGGGGAGGCTGAAAGGGCACATGCCAGCAGGGAGGCAAAGAGTCCTTTGCAATCCTCATCTCAGCCTGGCTCTGCCTAATGCCAAAGGCCAGACCTACAAAGGCATACTGGGAAGACAATTCCTACATTGTTGCCCTGAATTGTGAGAAGCTGCTGGGGCACCAAAGTAGTTCCTTTTTATATAGTAATTTCTATTACAAGGAAATTCATGCAGATGCTCTGCAGCTGCAACACAGGAGACTGATGGCACACTGTGAGGCACAGTTCAAAACACTAAACATACTGTGAGCAAATGTGTCCCAGAGGTAGCCTGTTCTCCTGGAGCTGCACACAGGGCTGGGCTGGCAAGGGAATAGCAATATGGAGTCCAGAATAGGGACAAAACACACAGAAAAGCTTTCCAGTTCTGTCTTTGTCTGATCCTCTGAACCCTGAAGCAATGATGTAAAAAGAAGCTTTTTGTGACTAGATGGAGAGTGACCTTTACAGTGACAGTTGGGATCTGCTGGAAGTCTATCCCAAAAGGGCTGTAATACATTTGCAAAGGGAGACTCAGCCTACTGGACTGCAGTGTGATGTGACAGTGAAACTTTGGGCTCATACAAAGCTTAAGGATGGACAGAAGTAAGATGTGAACCTTTCATTTCTATATCATCCACATGCACCTCTCAACTTGGAATCGGGAAAGAAATACACAAGTGCAAGACCTGGGAAATGCTGTGGGGGACCATCTTTCTCTATATCAGGTAATTCAGCCAGAGAGCTAGCTTGATTGTGAGTTTGGGAGCAGTATGGAGAAGATGGCTGAGAGCACAGGAGAAGTTGTAGACAAGACCAACCCTGCAGGAGCGACACAGAGGCTTCTCTCCAAAAATATAAAGATTAAAGCAGGTCGTGTCCTTTAGTCACACCACTTGCCTTGACTCATCGTGGCCCACTCTAGGCCTAGAGCTTGTTTGACTGCCTGGGAATACTGATTGGACATAAAAAGGTGCGTCCTAAATCTCATTCATAAATTAAACATACAAAAAATATACATATATTGTATAAATTAACACATATATATATAAAGCCTGTTTTTATATATATATGTCTATAAATCCTAAATTCACATTTCTGTGTTACCTGGAAGGAAGCATGCAAGAACATATGGAGGGGGAGTTGCTGAACAAGTTTCCTCTGGTGCAGGACAGGTCTGCTTAGGACAAACCTACCTCCAGCAGCATTCCCCAGAGAGCTAAAGAAAGGGAAAGTGCTTTTAGCCCCCATTCCCTCTACGTAGCAGTTTTCCTGAAGATCCGCAGAGCAGCTTCCTGTATTCTCCATACAGATGACAGATCCAACCAAAATCTGAGGAACCACCAGGCTAGAGCTGGAGAAGGAAAGGCCAAGAAACATTAAAGACAAAACCTAGTATCATCCAGTTTGGTAAAGTGGTAATTCACAGGCCAGCAATAGCAATAGAACCTGGGCACCACTCTATGGAGGGCCCTTGTTTGCCCATGTCAAAACAAGCAATCTCTGTCCCACTTCTCTGTTCCCTTTGTAAGTCTCTCAGTCCCTTATTATCATTCATCACCCCTGTTACTTTCTAAGATCCTCCACTGTCTCCAACTGCCAAAGTACATCTGGACCTCACAATCTGCCCAGTTTATGTCCAAAGGGGCAACCAGTCATCTTGCAAACAGCCTCTTTGCATCCCAAAGAGAACCTTAACTGTGTCTGTAGGATGTTTTTAAAGGCCTAGATTTGATTAGGGATTCCTGCACAGTCTCACCTTCTGAGGAAAGTCAACAAATTTCAGACGGGCAAGAAATCGCCTCACTTCTCCACGGCTGATTTTCGGAGTGGTGGTGTCCTTTAACCACATCATTCGACCTTGACTCATCATGGCCCACTTCAGGCCCAGCTTGCTGACCGAGAGAAATCCTGGCTGTTTTTCAGAGGTTGCAGTTGTTGTCACAGTGATGTGAAATGCATCCTTCTGGAGATCGTTAATGCCAACTAGTCCATCAGAAAAGAACAAGAAAAAAGTGGTGAGGAGTAAATGGTTATGTTTCTTCCAGAAGAAATCTTACAGCCTTTACTCAGTCAAAATATCCACTGGACTGAAGGTATGACTTTAAAATTCCCTGTACCATAGTTGATAAGGAAAAATGATTTAAAGTTAAAAATTCTCCATGGAAAGAAACTGAAATTTAGATCAGAAACAGAAGGTGGTTCTAGGTGATGTTTTTGAGCTTGAATAGGAGATGTATGTATTTCAAGAATGCAGTTCACTCTCAGAGAGCTTTCCTTCCCACACCCGTCAGCAGCTATTGTTTACCTCTATAGAAGTTGAAATTTGTAAATCATGGGCAAGTCAGCTCTCTCTAGTTACTGCAGAATGATCTGTACAGACCTCAGAAATCCCAATTACTAAAAAAAAAACCTCTAAAAATGAGTCTCTGTTTGTTCTTGACTGAGCTGTGGTTTTGATACAACTGCAATTAGATGTTATTACTATGTAGCAGCTTTTCTATGCTTCCTGGTGTACTGGTCTCAGTGCTGGAAAAACTCATATTTTCTGCCACATTGCCATGCACAAGAGGCTGCCTATTAGTCGAACTGCTTTAGAAAGAGCAAGGAAATGCAACAGGGACTGTACAATCTCGTATATATGTTAAATCCAGATCTACTTTTCCCTGAAAACATACATTTAAATATTTTGGATTCCCCCTTTCAAAAAGAAAAAGGAAGAAGCAGCAGGGCTGCAATCCCAAAGAATAGGAGAAGATGGCCAACACAGGCAGAAGTGTATCTCAGGTGACAGAGAAAATTTTCACAGTGATTTTTCATGCACTGCATTAAATCCTAAATAGTTCCATGGAAAGCAAGGAAAATTCTCTGGTGTAAAACATGCATAAGTCAAACTTGGACCTTTCCTTGCTTAAACAGGTGCAAGAAACTTGGTAGTTCTTTTATTTGCAACATAGGGGTTGGACAGCATGCTGCTCCAGAAGGAAGATGAATCTTATTTCCCATTGCTGGCCTATGTGTGGTGGACCTCAGGTGCTACCTTTAAAGGCACACCTACACCCCATTGTTTCTCACAGCTACTCCTCTTTCCATACTTCTTTTAGCCTAGGTAGTTTCTCCTCCATTTCTACTCACCTGCTGAAGCAATGACTTTCTCTGTTGCATTGGTGAGGTCCAGAAGGACTGTAGGAAAAACAGGATGGAGGAGATAGAGGTGGTGCAGCCCTGAGTGCTGAGGTCTGGGACCAGATTGCTGTTGGAAAGAAGGACAAAAACATAGCAGTTGGCTAGCAAGGAGGAGTCTAGCTTTGCCAAAGAAATAAAGTTTTCTGACGCTGTACTGTCTTTACATGGATCAGAGCATCAAAACCTCTATGGCTTTAAAGAGATGAAATCCTAAAATATTTTTTTCCAAAACAGAATTTGCACCACAACTTCTGTTTGGTAAGGTTGAAATCTAGCTCTACCAAATGCAGCTTGATGGACAAAGCTACAGTCTGGAAGTTTGAGTCTCCATGCTGAATTGTGTGCCTGCACACAGAGAAGTGCTCTGGGGCTGGGAACAGCTTTAGAGTTACAACAGCCCAGTGTTGTACAAAAAAAAATCATAGAATAGAATCATAGAATCAGCTGGGTTGGAAGAGACCTCAAAGATCATCAAGTCCAACCCTACTATCATTACTAGAATATGGCACTGAGTGCCACATCCAGTCT
>NW_008672856.1:0-9542 GCF_000695815.1 Acanthisitta chloris
AACATAAATATATTTTATATTTATATAAAACACAGCCCCACCAACCTCTCCTCACCCTGGCAGAGTAGCAGAGACCCTCTGGCTTGGCTAGCTGTGCTGCTGTTGTACCTGACCTGCTTGTAGGGCCAAGCTGCCATCGTGCCATGCTGAGTGCCCTGGGACCATGGTGGTGGGCTTGGTGCTAGCTTGGTGACATTCATGTCCTGGGGTGTTGGATCTGTGCTGTTGTGTTGGGTCTGCTCATAGTGATTCAGCTACAGTTTTAAGGCATCAAGCTCTCCTGTGTTTTCTAACAGCCTCCCAGCATGGTGTTAGTCCCCAGTGTGGGTCAGTATTGGTGTCTGTGGAGGTCCTGGTCTCCTGAATGGAAAACAAGTACTGCTTTCTGAGGAAATCCCAGCTGTGCCATGGCCAGTGAGCTTCCTACCAAGAAGGCACAGACTTTTTTTCCTCCAAAAAGAATAGCAGTTACCGTATTTTTAATTCCCAACCGTGCAGTAATTTCACAAGTAGCACTTACCAGCTTTCCAGACTTTTAATTGATCAGACCCTTCCCTTGCTTTGCCAGACTGTGTGTGTATTTATAGCAGTGTAACACTAAACCAGATCTGCCTTTGTTTTTGTGATTTATGCCTTTTTTTTTTCTTGAACAGGAAAACATTCATTATCAAATGTTGTGAGAACAATACAGTAACTGGAGGTTATTTTATATGAAAATATTGTTGATTGTTCCTCCCCTAGAAATCTCTCTTGGCAGCTCACTTCCTGCTAAATGAATCAGCAAAAGCTGCTCATGAAAGTTGTTAATATATAATACAATCACCCAGCACTGCACTTGCTCCTTATCTATGAAGTCCTTTTGTGATCAATGATTCACATCACCTTTTGATTATAGTCACTGAGCACAAACAGTTTCTTAATATAAATTAATGGCCTTGGAATTTCTAAACAAACATTCCCTTTTGTTTAGCATCACTTCCTATTTTCTTACCAAAACAGACTCTTATTGTAATTGTTTGGTTTTCACTGGAAAAAGTGTTTGTGGACTGGAATGTTCTCAAAAAACAAGCAGTTCCTTTCCGAGCTGTTAGTGTTGATTTACAAGGTCTAATGTGTAATGTTAATTGAATATAGCTAGGGAATACTACCAAAACCCAGCAGCTAGTGTGGTGTGATACTGTAAATAATAATTCCTGCTCTCATTTACTAGAAAATAGATTTTCTTTTAAAGTGTAGTACTATTTGGCAATGTCGGGTTTTTTGTTATGGTTTTTTTCCCCCTCTTTTTTTTTTCCTGTCATGGTAATAAACCTAAGTTTATCTAAGCAGGAGGTAGTCAAGGTACTTCTCCTAAATTTTCTTACGTATCTTATTTTCTTATTGTTGTTGACACTACTAAATAGTTAGGCATGGGCTGTTGAGGAAAATGAATTCAGAAGATTTACTCTGGCCAGATCTGACTATCTATCAGAATAATTCAAATATCAATGATCACACAGTGGTAAGTCAATGTTAACTGTCCCCTCTTGCAAACTTCAGCGAATCATGAGTGGAGAATGTAGAAGCACAGAACCAGTGAAAAAAGCTGTCTGAAAGTATCCCTTTTTAAAGGCAGAGTTATTTCACTTATGTCAGTTAGGTGGAGTTCTAGCTAAACTGAAATAAGAACCTGAGAGACTGAAAACTCCTATGGAGATATTTAGTTTAATTAATTGTTAGCTAAAGTGATTCAAGTTTATATTCAGACAAGGGATTTTTTCCCCCCTAAAGCATTTAAAGAATATAGGCCAGGATAAAAATGATCAAGCTTCTGAGTTGGTTGTAGTGGTGGTTTCAATTAAAGCATTTCATTTTGCAGTGAGGACAGACCCAGAGTGGGCACAGTGTTGTTCAGCCACTGAGGTTCAGCTGACAGAGCAACTTGCCAAGCTGGGATCACTTGGCCATCACCAGTCCATCATACACTCGTCCTAACCTCAAAAGTCATTTTAATTTCTGACTCATTCATACCACAAACTGGAACAGGGGCTTTTTTTTCTCATAAAAGTTGTCCTGGGTTACATTAGGAATTGAAATGCTGTGACTATCTAAGGCTGGATGCTCTTAAAGTGGGGAGAAAAAAACGTCCTCCTGTTCCAGAAAAGCAATGTCCTCCAGGACAGTGTCTGTAATAGAGCTCCTCACTGCCTACAAGGAAGCAAAGCCCTCAGGTTCCCTGGTCATGTCCTTTCTCAGGGTTTCAGTTGACTTTTGTTCCTCAAAAACACTAGTAAGCAGAGAGAAAATTTTTTAATACAGCAATGTTTTTTTTCTGGAGAATGATAAAGATGCAACTTTGTAGGCTATTATCCAGTGTTGTTAAAGAGTGTCTTTTCAAATAGGAAATTCAAATGCTGTGTTAAAAAACAGTGGATGCACTTATTTAGTCTGAACTGTTAATTACATTTTACATGTGCCCAGAGATTTCATGGGTTGCAATGAAAGCGAAATATGACTTGTTCCTCAATGGCACCAAAGCATTATATAGACTTGTGTGATGAGAATGACTCTTCTCTGTTGCCATTGCTGTCAGACAGAAGTGCCTTTGCCCAGACATTAGTTTCGATGCTTTTATTGACTTTTGCACAGATAACATCAGCACCAACTGAGGATCTCTCCAGATATTTTTAGGCAGCTTTAAGACATCAGTGAAAGGTCAGAAGTAGTGACGCACTGCTCTCCTAATGGGAGATATGTGTGCTGTTTTGAGGAATTTACTATAAAAAGCCAGGTATTAATGTGAAATAGAATGTTGTTTCCTCAATATATTGGTGAAGATTATTATATACACTGTCCGGTTCTTAAATCCAGATTAGTTAAACCAAAAAGCAATGTGTTTATGGATTTTGACTATGATTCAGGAAGCATAATTCATGCTCTAGAACAAAACAAAGGGAATTTCCATACTGGTATCTAGTATACTGTTAGCATGGAGTGATCAGGAAAGTCAGCAACCCTAAAACAATACATTTCGTCAGACATTTGCTAAGGAGATGTTGTAGTGGCATTTGGAGAGACAGTAGCAATTCAGCTCAAGAAAACTCATATTTTTCCTCCAGGTAGTGCTTTAAGCACTAAAAGAATTCCTAACACCTTTCCTTTGGCTTATGGTGTGTATATAATACCTTACAATAAATGCTATTTTAAAATAGAAATAGCAATGTTATATGCAACAACCTAAATCACAGTTTCTCCTGCAAGCTCTTATCATAATGAAGTGCATTCGGGACAATTAAAATCATAGTAATTTGTGGCAAATGGCTGTGAATCGTACACAGGGGCCTTCTAACTTATCTGGGAAGGGTTTTCTTACATTTTTAAAAGGTTAATACATAATTTATTACTGTGTCCAAGATATATTTAATCTGAAAAAGCAGTATATTACAAAGATCAAAGTAGAAGAAGTAGGTAAGCACTGTACCTTTTAATAACATTATTTTTACACTCCTATTTCATACAAAATTGTATGGTTTTATCTCAAAAAAATGAAAAATTCTAGGCATATTTTTTGTGATCATGAAGGAAGAACTTAGAAAAGTACCAAAGTCCCTTTTTTACAAAGAAAATGTTGCTGTCTTCAGTATGTTGCTTAGTATGATCAAGCTCATACTAAGTACTCCATTCACAGAATCACAGAGTATTCAGAATTAGAAGGACCCATGAGGATCATTGAGTCCAAGTCTTAATCCCAGGCTAGGCTGTAGACAAGTTATTACTGCATAGGACACATGGAATTGTCTGTTCCTGCATAGCTACCGATGCTGTATTTGCTTGGGCAAAGGTGCCTGATTCCTGCCAGCATAGGCTTGAGCACTGTATAGGCCTAAGCCTCATATTGCAAACTTTCAATGGTGTATTTGAGAAAGGGAATTTTGTCCTGATCAAATGGGCCAGGCTGAGCTAGATGCAGCTGTACTGTTGATGGTGAGGTACAGGGAGGTGTATGCTGATGACCAGTTATTTGGGGGATAGGTGGGCAGAGAAATGATTGAGAAACAAAGTAGAGTTCCCTTCCTCCTCCTGGTAAATCTCTGGTGGCAGTACTCATCAAGAAGCTCTGGTGGCTATTCATGTTACAGATGAAATAAAGTTTCTTAAAGCACATCTGCAGTGAGGCAAAAAATGGCAGTGGTAATTCCTGTTTTTCCCAAGAATCACTTGACAGGGCTGTTGCCACCATGCTGAGAGGCAGGCAGTGGGCCTGGCCATCAGAACACAGGCACAGGGGGGACAGGAGCAGCCAGTGCAGTTTCTAGGGAGAATGAGCTGGTTTGCAAGGGTCCAGTTCGGGGATGAGCCCAGGAAAGGAGACACTACCAGAGCAGGAGATGCCAGAGAAATGACTAATGCCATTATTGTCCTTGTGGAGGGATGTAAAGAGGAGATATCCGGGCAATGACCAATGAAGTAATTTGTTATGGATGGCATTGCATGTGAAAATTATCTATAGCAGTTCCATTTGAGGGTGGACATTTTCCCCGTTCCCTCTTTTCCATGAATCATTCAAAATGGATTTCAATCCAGCTGGGAATGAAAATTAAACAAACTCGATGCTGCTAATCTCGCATTGGCAATTAAAAGGAAAAAGTAATCTACACTGGAATTGCACACCCAATAGGGACTCTATACTTCAGCACATGACACTTGGTAATGGTCGTGTGGGTAAAATGTATTTCTAATCTTGACACAAGCAGGCAAGATTTAAAACAGCAATTCTTGGCCCTCTGGTATTCCATTAGGATTGGGGAAGAGTAGGAATTAGGGGAGGAAAGGGAGAAAAAAAGGACGTGATGGAAGTGGTTTTGCTGTAGATAAACCTATGCATCCTACTCCAACTCTTGTTGATTTCCCCTCTTATTCTATACAGAGTTGCGAACCAATTTTGCATCTTCAGCAAGAGCTTTGGTTTACTTTTTTAAAGGAAAATCTCAGGATGATTGGAAAGATGGCAGCAGCTGTCTTTACATCTTACAAGGCCTGAAGTTTCTGCCTGTCCATACAATGAAATACTTGAATTTAGCCAGCACAGAAAATATCTTCCATTTTTCTGCCAGGGACTTCTAGCAATGAATACTTTCTCAGGCTTCTTGACCTAGTTAAATCTCAACTAGTACAAGTATGATATTTCAGAAATTATAACTCCTACTCACCTTTTCTGCATAGGGAGCACCATAAATTTTTAAAATATATAATTCAATGCTTAGCATGGACTTTGCTGACAATCTATTTAGCTGCAGCCTCTGAGAAGATCATGTATAGTTGTGAAGTAAAGATACACTGTTCTGCCAGAAGCTGATGTCATGTGACAGTACTGATTTTGTCCTTTTGCCTTTTTGCAAAAAACATTTATTTCCTTGGATAATAAGACAGTTCCATAAAGCCTTTTGAGAGTGGCCCTGAAGTCAGATGGAGAAAGGAAAAGCTCATATATGACTGAAAGATGTAGACTCTGGGCACTCAGCACTCAGATGATGAGTAGGGAGGAGCAGAAGACAGAACTGGAGACGGGGAGCGCAGGTTGGACAGACTGCACAGGGAAGAGGCAGTGTCATCTGCAGCAGAAAGGGCTTTTGGCAGGTGTTAATGTACTCCTGCCCATGGGTCTGAGGTCAGACACAGATCCACCACTATACATTATGTCCTTCTCTACATGTCGTGGTCTTAGACAGGTTCAGTGTGGGTGTAAACCACTCTGGAGAGCCAAGCAGCTGGGCTTGGTGCAATTTGTCTTGTCCTGTACAGAGCACCAAAGTACTCAACAGCCATTGGCACAGCCAAAGAGACTGTAACATCTGCCTATTTCTTGGTCATTCACTGCTCTATTTGTTTGCTTCTTTTAACATTGTTTTGCTTTGTTATTAAAAATATTTTTTTCCAGGCAGGTGTGATACCAACAAGAACATTTGCACAACAGATTCAGAGTCCTGTTTATTTTGATTGGTTTATTTCCTAAAACAGGCTTCTGTTTAAATTTTTGGGAAAGAAAGAAGAAGAAATTGTACCCAAAGCTTCTGTAAGTATCAAAATCATTTAAAATAACTTCAAATAATTCATAAAAGCACTTCGTATAAATTTTCATGCTCCCATCTAGGCATTCTATTGTTCTTGCAAGCTGCAGTGTGTGATGGCTGGGGATAGGTGTCCAGGGCATCTCTGATGCTCTGCCACAATGGCAGGAGATGGTACTTTCTTCTACCTCATGAATAAGCTTAATCTTATTGTAATAATTTTTGAGGTTTATTTTTCACAATGTCACCTCATAATTGTTAAATTAGTACTGAATCCGGTGACAACATGTTAAGATTAGAAAGAGTAGTTACAATATCCATCCTTTCATCTGCATTTGTGTGACATCCAGTGGCTGGATGGGTCAATCACAGGCTCCTGTTTCTAGCGGGAAGTGTGAAAATGACTCTATTTAGAACATGAAAGCAGGAAATGTATTGGATATTAATGCTAACAGAGCAATTGCTTACTTTTAGTTTAAAAATAAACAGGTGATTAAAGCAGCTTGTTCGATTTGTACTTAGCTGTTGGTTTGTACTTAGCCTTACCTCATTGTAGCATTTGGAGCTCTTTCTCACTCCTACTGACGGGAACTCATCTCCTCAGTGTTCCCACTGGGCACAGAGAAGTGAATAAACATTGTATCACCCTTGGCAGAAATGAGTAATCTCTGTTTTCCTGCATTTAACTGTTGACTGCACCATGAGTGTCAGCGCTCCCAGCAATGCTGTCAGGAGCAGTACTGAGATAGGAGGCAAATTTTGATTAAAACCCTTGAAATATTTAAAATAACCAAATATATTAAGCTTGATTATTCAAATAATATTGAACCAGGCTTCTAAAAAGTTGTTTAAATTGAAAGATCTAGAACTCCAGTCTCATGTGTGAAATAACTGCCTGAAATTAGAGTAATTGGTGGCAGTTGTGTGAACTGTTTTCTTTGCCATCATTATGACAATGACTTGACAGCAGCACTGCTCTCAGCATTGGCTTATCCATTTTTTTTCCACACAGGTAATAAATTAGTAACAGCTTTTTTTCATTGCACACTTGTATAAAAACCATGGTTATCACAGAGCATTTTATGCAATTATTACTATAAGCAGCATCTACTAATGCTGAAAAGGAAAAAGATGAGAACATGTTTTTTCAAATCTGCTTTACAAGGTCCATAAACCTGTTTCATAAATCCAGCTAATTCCTTGTGTGTGTAGGCTTTATATACAGCAAAAGGGAAAATACAATGTTTTTCAAAATATTAGTTTTAATCTCATAAAACCTAAGAGAGAAACTGAGCCTTGATGTCATGTATCTGAAATGCCTTTAAAATCACATTTTCAACATGTCTAAATTTCAGGCCTAATGTTTATAAATGATGAGCCATTTCAAGGATGTAAAAAAGCATTTTGGCAGTAAATTTCTTGTTAAGAGAAATAAATTGGATGCACACACAAAAAGCCTGTGCAGGCCTGAGCACTGCACACGAGGCAAATGCTAGCAGCAGACAGGAAAGCAGCAGCTGTGCACCATTCTTGGACACAAAGTCCTCAGGAGTCACGAGGTTAGCGCAGGATCTGTTTTTTCATGCCTGGGTTTGCTGACTACAGAGCCACTTAGTCAACTATAATAATCAGAATAAAAGTCCTTTCCTGAAGTTAGACTAGTTTCATGCTAATCTATGGCAAGGAAAAGCAAGTCAAATCTGTCAGAATTATATCCCGAAGAAAAGAAAGATCAGATATATGAAAATGCCCTTGCTGAGATCCAGTCCTTTGAGCTGCCTCTTGGAACCACCCTAAGGTATGCTTCTTTTAGATATTGTTATACTCTCCATGATGGATATGTTCCATTCTATAGCTCTTCTTTCAGTCAGCCCAATTTATTAGAAACTTTGTTTTCCTGACCCTGAAACCTACAGGAAAGTTGAATTTACTTTCAGTGTGATTGGCCCTAAATGAAAATATACAAGCCAAGGTCACCTATTCAGCTCTTTCTTTTCACCAGGACAAAGCAATGTGTTACTGATGACTGCTGTGAAGAAGGAAATTACTCCTAAAAATTAGAACAAGGGGAAAATTGCTGTTCTGTGTAGCAATGTTTTTAGTTTGATGTTAAACCAGCTACATTTTTAAAGAATTAATTGCTTCTTATTCTTACTTTTTAATAGATGCAACTTTTCTTTAATCACTAAAGACAGAACTACTTACGGTTTTACTGCTGATATTCCTAAATATCTGAAGATGAAATTTTTCTTTCATTTGCACTTACAGAAACTTTTTAATGGTAAAAGTGCCAACTGAAAAAAAATTTCTTCTGCATATTCATTCCTGAAAGAAGTAAAACATAAAAGATTATGATGTTATATGTCTAAGTATATTGTCAGTATCTGTAGAAGAGTTATAAAAATAGCCTGCCTGGCACTGTAGGCATCAGGTTGCGGTGACTATCAGGCTAAAAAAAGAAAATTTAATTTACCCTGAAAAATGCATGTGTCAATCTATCACTTCAGTACTTTGGTGATAGGGAAAAAAAAGGAACATGGGAAGACTGTTGCTGCATTTGAGTGATTTCTTGAAGGAACTACTATTGCAGAGGTAGCTTGTAGGGTTTTTCCTATTTTCTTCTTGCATCATGCACTTTGTAGGCACTTGTCTACACTTGCAATAGTCCCTGTTGACTTAGTAGGTGTCTTCAGTAAATTTATCTGAATCAACACTGAATATGGTAAAGCCATAAGTGTAGAAAAGGTGTGCACAGTCTTTGGTGCCTTCTATTAACTCGTGTACAGGTGTAGATGCACCAGGGCAGGAGAGACCATGAGTTTGATTACAGTACCTGGAAGGCTGCCAAATGCAGTTGTAGACCTTGCTGCATTCACAGTTGTGAGCTGCTGTCAGTTTCTCACTGGAAAAGTAGCTACACATCAGGCCTGTGTCTTCACGTGGGTTTTCCACTTATGTGCTAATGCCTTTGCCCAGAAAGCAGGTGTATCCTGTCTTCTGAGCATGCAAAACACAAGGACTAGTTCATCTTTGGCCACAGACCACAAAACGTATCATTTAAATAGAAAATAGGCTATTCCTCCTTCATTGAAAAATGAAGCTTTGCTGCACACGTGCCCGAGGCACTAGGAATCAACACACCCGTTTCCAATGAAATGCAGCCAGCCAAGGAGTGACAAGGTGCACTTTGGGGTTGTGGGATGGTTATCTTGGTTGTTCTATTTTCACCTCGACCCTCAAATTTCTATCGGCTAAAGAAGGGAGGGAGTCGAGTCGGTGACATAACCTGAATGCAGAGCCCTCGGCAGAGGCTCCGCTGCAGGGATCGGTGCCTCTGGGACCACACTCGGCGTGTGCGGCAGCGGGGGCAGCTGGACCGAACCCACGCAAATAGATAGCAAGAGTACCAATAAAACAAGAGCAGGCGATGAAACCAACCAGCCCAGCCCAGGGGAAAGGGCCGAGCTCGGCCCTGTAAGGCTCGTCCCCGCAGCG
>NW_008672857.1:0-944 GCF_000695815.1 Acanthisitta chloris
GGACAATGGGATGGGGCTGATGGGGACATGGAGATGGGGACAGTGGGGTGGGGAGGAAGAGGAGGGGGACAATGGGATGGGGACATGGGGACTTGGGCTGATGAGGACATGGAGATGGGAATTATGGAGATGGGGACAATGGGATGGGGATGAAGAGAATGGGCACAATGGGATGGGGACAAGGGAGATGGGGACATGGAGATGGAAGTGATGGAGATGGGGACAATGGGCTGAGACCGTGGTGAAGGTGACAGGGAGGATGAGGACAAGGACCATGGGGACATTGGGACATCAAACACGATGGGCACGTGTGGCTGGAGAAGACCCGGATGGAAGTAGCAGGGATGGGGCCATGGGACAGGGAGGGGTGGCCCTGTCCCCTCGTGTCACCAGTGTCCCTGCCTGGCTCAGCTTCGTGGAGGGGATTGTGGCACTTTACTACCCCAAGGACAGTGATGTGGCTGAGGACCACGAGCTCCAGGACTGGGTGGGAGAGATCTTCACCTACGCTGTCCTGGGCAATGAGAAGACAGGTAGGAGGTCATGGTGATGGTCAGAGGAGTCTGGGTGACATCATAGTGATGATGACCATCATGGTCATTTTTTTGGTCACACTATGCTGATGGTCACCATGATAGTGACTGTCATGGTCATGGAAGGTCATGGTCACATCCATGGTCATGGAAGGTCATTGTCATGGCCATGGTCATGGAATGTGATGGTTATGTCCATGGGAATGGGAATGATGAAGGTGGGGACAGTGGGATGGGGACAATGGGGGCAATGGGATGGGGACAATGGGGATGGGGAGATGGAGATGGAACTGATGGTGATGGGACAATGGGATGGGGATGAAGAGAATGGGCACAATGGGATGGGGACAAGGGAGATGGGGACATGGAGATGGAAGTGATGGAGATGGGGACAATGGGCTGAGACCGTGG
>NW_008672858.1:0-1364 GCF_000695815.1 Acanthisitta chloris
CACAGATCCAAGAAGTCTGAATGCCCATGAGCCTAGTGGGAGCCATAACAAACCTCTGGGGCCACTCCTAGTCTCTTCCTGGCATAGGGAACTCAAATGCTCCATAAGCTCCTATAACTGACTTCCACATAGTTACTGTGCCTGGGGGTTTCAGCCAGATAGTCAAGAAATGAGTCTGGAAAGGAGTTGTTGTAAAGTTTTTGTTTTCATAAAACTGAATGCTGTGAGGTTTTGGACAGGGATTCTCCTAACCAACTCTAAATCTCATCTTGGTGTGTGTTGCTGTGACCAAGCAATTTACTTTCAGTCATCTGTGAAGAGCAGACTTCTCAGTAGAAAAGGCCCAGGAAGAATGACACTGCTTTGACTCAGTTCAAAGACTATAAGAGTTCAAAGAATAATTTCTCTCCTACATATGGTCTTTCCAGATTGCAGAAAGGCATGTTCCTCAAATAGAAGGTGGAAAATTGCTCATCTACAGCTGAAGGTATTCTGTAAATTAGCTGCAAGCATCACTTCTCAGAAAAGCTGAGTACTAGAACAGAGGGAAACTGTACTTCAAGAAGAACTGGATGTTGCTCCAAATTCTTCTTCTTGAACTAGGTCAATTAATTCCATCATTTCCTTTTGATACTAAGTTTAAAAAATGATAACCTAGGTGCCTTAATCAATTGCTCTGTGTTCCTTCAACTAAACTCAGAATAAGAGACAGACAATAAAACATACTTTGCCATACACTGCAAAATAAATAAATGAACAAAATTACTCTCTGGAAAGCCATATATATTTATAAAGTTGCTTAAGAAGCTTCAAGACATTTGTATCAAAACAATGTTATCAACAGAAGTTCTTTCTGGTCCTGAGTTTTGTACACAGAATTCTAAGTCTCTGAGAAATACCATGTCTGTCAAAAAAACAAGTAAAAGTTGTCATTCACATAACGCTCTGGGCCTGATGTTTGCTTTCGTTGCATGCCACTTTTTCCTAGGGTAGGCATTTGACAAGTTAATTCTCACAAGGAATGTCCTCATCTGCATTTCTTAATATGACCATATGCTACCTCTCATGTATTCCTGAAATAGAGCACCCAGGAAGATCTTTGTGGATTGAAATTCTATTTTGGGTTACTTCAAATTGACTCTCAGTCTGAGAAGTTTTCTGCATTTTCAGACTTTCTGTAGGACACTATTGAGAATTCAGAACAGTATCTCATAGTTAAACAATCAGCTTTATTCAAACTGATGTTAGCCACTGGACCCCCACACACATTGGCTGACAGCTGTACTTTAGGACAGGAAAGTTACACTTAACATTAACCTTCACTTCAGGGGGTCATTCCTAGCTCAGCATGACAATCAAGATTA
>NW_008672859.1:0-802 GCF_000695815.1 Acanthisitta chloris
TGCAAACTACTGCTGGTGCTTACCTGCCTTCTCTTATTTGTCTAGTTTGGTGCTTCATCCCTTCCAGCCAGGGCAAGTGGCACCATCTTGGGAATCAGCACCAACCCCTTGTCCCACCCCTAGTAATTTCTCTACTGAGCAGCTGAGTCATGATTCAAACCGGTGTTTTAGCACCTCAAATAGCTAAGTAAAGTTTCACTACTCCTCTCTGTTGCCCCAAGAGCTCATGTCCCAGCTGCTCTGTGCGTGTCACAGTCATCAAATCATCTTCATGAAGACAAACCCATCTGGTCTTTTTCTTCCTATTCACTGGGAAAGCCAAGTGAGCAGCATCCAGACAAACCCATGGAAAGACAAGTTGTCATAAGAGAAATAAAACCTGCTCTTGTCAGAGTTCATCACAGCACACACACACAGAAGATGCTCCATACAGAGCTGCAGCTATAGAGCACATGCACTTGGAAACCCCAAATTTTATAGCTCTAGTTAGGTAACACGAATATCCTCCTGGGATAGATATATTCAGGAGGGAGAGTTTGTGGTGTTGGTTTGGAGTATCAGCCTGGGAACCTCCTGGGACCCCTTCCCATGTGCTCCTCCACTCCTGCCTGCCCAAGGAGAACCTGAGGGTCTGCCCCTGTCCACCCCATGAACCATCTGCTCATGGCTGTGATTCCCAAGCAAAGGGACCCACAGGTGCTGCAGGGAGTGTGAGCACATTGGGTAATGCCTGGTTTCTAGCGGGTTAAGGACTGATGGCAATTGTACCCTGAAGCTGGATCAGGTTGTGTTGGGGTGGGAA
>NW_008672860.1:0-1970 GCF_000695815.1 Acanthisitta chloris
GGGCTGGAGTGATGGGCTGGAGTGATGTTCCCTGCTCCCTGCCCTGCCCTGCTCGTGCATGATGAGGTGCAGAGCCCTTCTGTCCTGCTGATGGATGTGCAGGCTGCAGCCTGATGTCTTGCAGCTTTCTGGCTGTGTTCCTGCTTGGGAATGGGTGTTCAGTGGGTACTTTGCATGACAAGGAGCTCTGCTCAGTGCCTGGGGCTGGGGCAGTGCTGACAGGGCAGGGACAGATTGATCCAGGGCTAATGGGCACAGCTGTCCTGGCTCGTTGCACTTCACAACTACAACTTTGTTTTGCCAGGTGAAACGATAGTGAATGTGTTGGACTTCAAGAAGGATGCAGGGCTGTGGCACGGCATTCTGACGGTGAGCTGAGCCTTGCAGAGCTCTGTGAGGAGAGATCAATGAGTAATGGTGGAAACGTTCCTCCCTGGGAGGTGCTGAGGCCCTGGAATGGATTTCCCAGAGCAGCTGTGGCTGCTCCATCCCTGGGAGTGTTCCAGGCCAGGTTGGATGGGGCTTGGAGCATCCCGGGGCTCCAGGCCAGCTTGGATGGGGTTGGAGCAACCTGGGCTGGGGGAAAGTGTCCCTGCCCATGGGAGGGGAGAAACTAGGATAGTTTTTAAGATCCTTCCAACCCAAACCATCCTGTGATTCTGTGATTTGAGGCCATGGCTGAGGACCATTACCTGTTAAACCAACCATTTCTCTCCCTGCCAGACTTCAGTTCCCTGGAGGAATCCTAGCATCATCCTCACTAAAGCTCTGTGAATCCATGGTGGGGGTTGATGGGAGCTGAGGCTGACTCATTTCTGCTGGGTAAGAGGTTTGTGAACCCTTTTCTAACAGTCTCTCTCCTGCTTTTCAGAATGTAATGAACAAGCTGCACACGATCAGTGTGCCCTATTCTGTGATGAAGACCTGCCCACTCTCATGGGTGCAGAGGGTTCATGCCCACAAAGGTAACTCTGGGTGCTCCACAACTTCAGCCTGAAGTCCTCAGGAGCACTGAGTGAGGGGAATTAAAGCCAGGGATGTGTTAGATCCTGTCTTCCTGCTCTTCCATGGCAAATCTTAGGGGCCAAGTGTTTCACCAGTGTCCAGAGACACTTGGTTTTTATTCAGCAGTTGTGGTTGATATGATTCTAGATCCTTATGCAGGGCTGGAGCTCATGTCTGTAAGACTCAGCAGGAGATTTTAAGCCCTCAATGTTGTGCAAATATTTGTAAAGCTTCTTACATTGGTGATTTGCCACAGGTTGGAAGAGGAGTGTGACAGCAGGTTGGGAGGAGAGGGAACTGTGCCCTTCCAGATAGGCACAAATTGTAATTTATTCCTCAATATGCACAGGGCCCTAATGCCATGGGAGTGCTGGGGAGCTCAGTGGGAACCTCCAGGCTTGGGGACAGTTTCTCTTAGGAAACCAATCAGAACTGGTTGAGCACAGCAAGAGCTTTGGATTCCCAGCCCTCGCTGAGGGCAACCACAGGGGGATAGTGATTTGTGCCCCTTGGAGGAGGAGCTGTGCTGGTGCCAGGGCCTGGTTCAGGTGCTGGGCAGTGCCTGTAGGCACAGCACATGCTGTGTGTGTTGGGTTTGCTCTTACAGGCTCAGGCAGTCAAGGCTTTAGTAAGGATTCCCTCGTTTGGGACTCTGGGAGTGTGTGTTCCTATGAGAATGACTTGTGGAAAGCTTTTGCTTGTCCTTATATGTTTTTTTTTCTCTGTTGGTTTGCAGCAAAAGTTGCTTTAGTGAAGTGTCGAGACTTGCACTGGGCCATGATGGCTCATCGAGACCAAAGAGACGTCAGCCTGAGCTCCCTGCGCATGCTGATCGTCACCGACGGCGCCAACCCCTGTGAGTGCTCTCCTGCTGCTGGGCACACCTGTCTCAGGGCACACCTGTGTCAGGGCACACCTCCCCCAGGGCACATCTCCCCCAGGGCACAGCTGTGTCAGGGCACACC
>NW_008672861.1:0-1769 GCF_000695815.1 Acanthisitta chloris
ACCTTCCAGACCATACTCCACACAAATTGCATAAATATCACAGGACAGAGACCACATCAAAATGAGGATTTTTTTTCCAGAAAAAGTGGCACAATTAAACTGTCAGCACTGAACGAGCTTTCTTGAATGCTTTGTTTATTAAAGTGAAGGTTTTTGTATTTGGGGTTTTGTTGTGTTTTATTTTGTCATAGATGCAGAGATACTGGAAAAAGTAATGTCAATATCTAGAAAATCTTGTATGTCATTTCTGTAGGCTATCACAGCTCTTTCCCCAAATAAAGCAGAGAAAAAAGGAGATAAATTTTGTATTATATTTACCAAGGGTAATTCAGTGTGTCATCCACACCTTGTGTCTTAATGTCTTAATAATAGCTGTAGACCTTTTACAAGTTAGGAGGAAAAAAATGAGTAAACCTTAACCAACCAAACACAAAAACCTAAACCACACACAACTATATCAAAAGTGGTGTTTTTAAGTCCCTGAAAATCTGCATTCATGTTTTATCAGATAAATTAAAATACTAATTGACTGCTTTGCCAATACTGTATTTCTTTTTATGACTTTCAAAATAGATTATGTATTTAAATACCTGTGCACTTTCATCTCCAGGACTCTTACAGCATTGTAGACAACCATTCTTCAGTAACAAACCACATTCTTTAAACCATCTTGATACATGAAAGAGGTACATGTCTTTTTTGTAACAATTCTGCAACTTCTTCCCTACATCAGTGAAACTCACATACAGTTGTTCAATATTTTAGATGCATTGGTTTGTATATGCATATTATTATATATAATTATATGTTACATAGGGCATTGTATAATTGCATACATTACATAGGATATATTACACACATCTCTTCATTGATATACAGAGATACTTTGAATGTGCTTATTTCCCTCTTCTGTTCTTTTATGAATAATATATTGGCAAACATTTTCAAGAAACTGGATAATCTAAATCAGCAAGTGAATATTGCAAAAAACATTCTAATGAATTTCTCTTTTAACTGTTAAGAATCTTTGCACAGACTACATTTTCTTTTTCATTCTGCTTTGTTTTAATTACTTTTTCTAATGAGCTCTAATGGTAATTGAATTTTGGATGCCTAAAAAAAGATGTTAAGAACACTTATTTCCATGCAATACTCGTCATCCACATGGAATCTCAAACAATATTAAACAGATCTAACTAAACTGCCTGTATGATAGTAGGCTAGACAGCAAGAGTTTTATTCTGCATTTATGGTTAAGTTAGTTTCATAATGTATTCCTGTTTGGGTATTTTTAAAATTTTGTATCTGATCTTAGTTTTTTTAGGTGTTTTTTTCTCAATACTTTCATAGGTATTGAAAGTAAATTGACATGCAAGTAGTTGCATGAAATCACCTTCCTGTTAGATCACTGTGGACTGCAGGTGCCCTCCTGAGTTTTATTCTGCATTTATGGTTAAGTTAGTTTCATAATGTATTCCTGTTTGGGTATTTTTAAAATTTTGTATCTGATCTTAGTTTTTTTAGGTGTTTTTTTCTCAATACTTTCATAGGTATTGAAAGTAAATTGACATGCAAGTAGTTGCATGAAATCACCTTCCTGTTAGATCACTGTGGACTGCAGGTGCCCTCCTTCCCCACTCCCAACAAATCAAATTTTCCATCCAAATCATCATCTGCCACTTGGGTCTCTATTCAGAAAGCAGAGCAGTCTGCCTCAAGAACTGGGCTGGAATCATAACAGACAGTAGAGGCTAGCTAAATCATAACAA
>NW_008672862.1:0-3616 GCF_000695815.1 Acanthisitta chloris
AGGTCTCTTCCAACCTGGTTGGTTCTAGGATTCTTTGATTCTATGACACACAGACTCTCCCTGCACACAGCCAGGACAGGCTCGGAGTGGCCCCAAATGCCCCTGGAGCACAGGAGGAGCTTCTCCTGCTTCTCCCAGTTCCTCTCCTGCTGCTCCCAGCTCCCCTCCTGCTGCTCCCAGCTCGGACACATCCCTCCCTGCATTTCCCTCCCGGCGGATTTCCGACTATTTAACCCCCTCTCTCAGGCCCTGAGGAAAGCTCTGCAAATATATTCAGCGTCAGGAGCACATTCCAACGGAGGCAAAGCAAGTTGTCTCCCAGCCAAAGGCTCAGCAGCTGCTTCCCAGGCACTGGTGCAGTCAGGAATGCTGCAGAGGAGCTGGGGCAGCTGCTCTGGGGCACAGCTCACAGAAACCTCTGCCCCAGCTGGATGGACAAACCAGCCAGAGCCTCAGAAACTCATCCCCGAGCCAGAATTAGATCAGGACACCACAACTCACACCCTACCCTGCTGCTGCCCAGGCTGGAGGCTGCTGGGGAGGGAGGGATGCTCCCAGACTGAGCTGCTTGGTTAGGAGCTGCACTGACAGGACAAGGGGCAATGGGCACATATTGACAGGGAAATTCACGTTTAGATATTAGGAAGAAGTTTTTCCCTGGGAGGGTGATGAGACACTGGCACGGGGTGCCCAGGGAGGCTGTGGATGCCCCAAAGGAGGTTGTGGCTGCAAGGAGGTGGTGGTTGCCCCAAAGAGGGTCTGGATGCCCCAAGGAGGTGGTGGTTGCCCCAAGGAGGGTCTGGATGCCCCAAGGAGGTGGTGGTTGCCCCAAAGAGGGTCTGGATGCCCCAAGGAGGTGGTGGTTGCCCCAAGGAGGGTCTGGATGCCCCAAGGAGGTGGTGGTTGCCCCAAAGAGGGTCTGGATGCCCCAAGGAGGTGGTGGTTGCCCCAAGGAGGGTCTGGATGCCCCAAGGAGGCTGTGGGTGCCCCAAGGAGGCTGTGGGTGCCCCAACCCTGGCACTGTTCACAGCCAGGTTGGCTAAAGCCTTGAGCAACCTGCTCTGGTGGGAGATGACCCTGCCCAGGGCAGGGGATTGGGGCTGGATGATCCCTAAGGTCCATCCCAACCCCCTAAAACTCTCTGATTCTAAAGCATCTTCTCAACAGAGGAAGGTCAAGTTGCAATGACATAAGGTCACTGACTGATCTGCAATGCCACAGCAAAGGGGAAAATGCCAAGGGTTATACAATAAACTGTTCCAGTTGTTTCCAACAGGATTGTGCTTCCTGAAATCACAAAGTCTATCCAACAGATGCATCTCCAGCACTGAGAGGTATCACAAAACAACCCAAATGCCCCAATAAATCAGCTCTAACCCTAGAATTAGGGATCTGAGAGAAGACAACAAGACCAAGCCCAGGCAGAGATGCAGAGCAGAGGACTTGATGGCAACTGTCCCCTCAGGATGCAGGGGAAGCACATCTGAGGGACTGGAGAAGCCTTGAAGAAGAGTTAAGTGTTGAAGAAGAGTTGAGTGTCCTTGTGTGGAGGGAAGGAGACACACAAACATCCCCTCTGAGCAGGAAGAGGACAAGGAGGAGGTGCTAGAGTAGCTCCCAGGGGAACAGCTCAGACAGACACACACCAGTAAATACCCTGAACCAAGAATGGAACAAGGAGTCAGGGTCCACTGAGCCCTTGTGATGCCACTGTCACATCCCCCAGCTCAGCACAGCATCTCTTCCCTCCACCACAGTCACACTGCTGCCTGGGCTGTGCTCCTGCCTGCAGCACCCAACAGGGCTGGGAAATCCAGATCCCCTCAGGGGCACACACAGAGCAGACCTGAAGAGGTTAACCTGCCTCTGCCTCCAACCATCAATGAACTGAATCATTCCTGGCAGATCCTCAGCAGCAGCCAAAGGCAACTGGAGAGATGCCACGTTCAGACCTCAGAGAGTGAGGGACAGGGAGGGACACAGAAAACTCACCAAGAGACAGGAGCAGCCCCAGAGGGGCAAACCTGCTCCAGGCTGGCAGTGATGCACCCCCAGGGGAAGGCTGAGCTGCTGCTTCCACTGGTGACCTCCTACAGGTACCAAAGCAGTGCCAAGGAAGCTCTGGAGAGAGGCAGTGCCACCCTAGCCATAGTCACCTGAATCTCCAGGAACCTCCCCCTGCTGCTTTGTCCCTCACTGTCACACACACCTGAGCCTCCTGAGCTGCTGGGCAGGACAGCACATCACTCCTGTCCTGAGCACACCTTGGAGCTCAGAGCACTGTCAACAGGACCTCGAGCCCCAAACCCATCTGGACTCCTCTCTCCTGTTCCCTGTTTGCATGTCCAAGAGTTGTATCAGCTCTTTTCTCCAGCACCTGAGCCTGAATTCACAGAATCCTCATGGCTGGAAAGGACCCTCGAGGACCACCCAGTGCAACTCCAGGTCCTGTAGCTGCTGCCAGCCCAGCACACTTAGAATTCCCAGATTTTGGGGAGCCAAAGCCACAGCCAGCTGTGCCATGAAGCCACGGGCAGGGAGAGCCATGCCAGCTCTGCACACAGGTCTCACAGCCAGCAAGGGAAACCAGTTTGGTGACTGGTTTTGTTAAGCAAATGCAGCTGCAGCTTTGCCACAGCCTGGGATGCAAAGATCCAGGCAAGAGGAGGTGCCCAGTGCACTCCCAGCCTAGGCAGGCTCTGAGGAGGATTCCCAATCCCTGACTTTCTCAGAGAGATTAGAAACAGCAGCTTTACTCCTCCATGGAAGCGAAGGAGATCCTCCTCACAGGCCCCAGCTGCCAGGAAATTAAAAGCTGCTCTTAATTAGCTTTACAAGGCTCCACCTTGCCTTGGGAAAGTGACAACCAGGGCCTGGGGCTTCCTCCTGGTGCAGAAGGATCCTGGGACAGGGGACAGGGATGCTCCTGCCCCAGGGTGCACAGGGATCCTGGGACAGGGGACAGGGATGCTCCTGCCCCAGGGTGCACAGGGATCCTGGGACAGGGGACAGGGATGCTCCTGCCCCAGGGTGCACAGGGATCCTGGGACAGGGGACAGGGATGCTCCTGCCCCAGGGTGCACAGGGATCCTGGGACAGGGGACAGGGATGCTCCTGCCCCAGGGTGCACAGGGATCCTGGGACAGGGGACAGGGATGCTCCTGCCCCAGGGTGCACAGGGATCCTGGGACAGGGGACAGGGATGCTCCTGCCCCAGGGTGCACAGGGATCCTGGGACAGGGGACAGGGATGCTCCTGCCCCAGGGTGCACAGGGATCCTGGGACAGGGGACAGGGATGCTCCTGCCCCAGGGTGCACAGGGATCCTGGGACAGGGGACAGGGATGCTCCTGCCCCAGGGTGCACAGGGATCCTGGGACAGGGGACAGGGATGCTCCTGCCCCAGGGTGCACAGGGATCCTGGGACAGGGGACAGGGATGTTCTTACTCCAGGGCACAGCACCTGGTGCAGAAGGATCCTGGGACAGGGATGTCCTTACTCCAGGGAACAGCACCTGGTGCAGAAGGATCCTGGGACAGGGGATAGGGATGTCCTTACTCCAGGGCATAGCACCTGGTGCAGATGTCCCTACTCCAGGGCACAGCACCTGGTGCAG
>NW_008672863.1:0-5899 GCF_000695815.1 Acanthisitta chloris
TACTATGTAGTAAATAGCTACCTTAAATAATACATGATTTTGAAAAAAATATTCCAGCTGATCTTGTGACCAATTTAAAATTCTGTTTGTGGTTAAGAGATTTGACAAGATCAAATATGTATTAGGGAGCAAGATATATAGTCATCATCTAGTAAGTCAGTGAGAGCATTCAGTTTCTTCTAAATTCTGAAAAACCCATGATAAGCTGGCAAATTAGCTGTAACACCAAATTAAAAAAAGAGGAATAAATTGTATAATGAGACTTTCTTCAATATGTCAGAAATTTGTTCTACTTTTTAAGAAGGTTTTGCTGCTAGGGTGTTCCTATGATTACAATTCCTGTTCCCTATCTGCTGCTTTTCTCCATCCCATTCTCCATCTGCATGGTAAATAACTACAAGTGCACAAATTGAATAACACCTTAGCTGATGATTAGCTGTTGGCTATCAGATGGACTGCTCAATGCACACAGTAATAGCTGACACCAGGGAGAGCAGCTCTGTGCAGTTTTAGTGCAGAGCATGTGTTCTTGCCAACCACATGGTGGCAAGGCTAAGTGCGCTGGTTTGAAAGCAAACCAGTGAGAGACTCCAAGTCAGAAATACAATTTAATAGGGAAAACAAAAAGCCACCAATGCAACAGTACAAAGAGAAACCACTGAGAGAGTCAGAAAGCAACCTGACACCCTGTCAGTCAGAGTGTTGGTAGTAGTCCGATTAACTGGTGGCTGCAGTCCCCCTGGAGTGGTAGTTCTGTTGGAGCAGTGATCCTGTAGATCTGGTCTTCACCTGAAGGCTCTTGTCCTCTGGAAATTCAGTAGGCTCCCTGTGCTGGTCCAACCCCCAAATTATATCCAGGTGGGAATTCTTGGCTCCCCTCCCTTGGGGTGAAGCATCTCACAATGGGACATGTAATTCTATGGGTCATTTGGTGAGTCCTTGACAGTCCATTAAACAGATATAGCTTCCTGAGGGAGTTTTCAGGGATGAGTCATGGTAGGAGATAACTAGCACTGGTCCCACCTGCTTTAACAGCTTGTGAAGATGATAATAGAATACATACTATTGGTTGCACCCTACATTGTAATGTAGGACACTGAACAGAGGAAACCAAAAAAACCCTCAAACCCTCACCTCCCTCTCCAAGAAACCAGAAGAATATTGCTCTGATCAGTTTCTGCCCACCCTTCAAAATGCAACCCAGAGCCATTCCATACTTTGTCACAGGGTCATTACTTGTATGACAATATAATCTCTTTGTTTTTAGAATCTGTCATCTCCTGACTGAAGGGCTTGACTCCAAGGGTGAGTACTGATAAGGATGTGGAATCTGCCTGAAAATTCCATGCAGAATGAAGGGATCTGTTTTGAGCTTGAAGCAGCTGCATAGTCTCACTTACACCTGCCTGCCAAAGAAAGGATTTGGTGAGGTACCTCACCACAAAGGCTTCCTTACTTTCACATGCTCATCTAGATTGATAATTCTGATGGAAGATGCAAATTCTCATGTACTCCATACCAAAATCTCAACAGAGGATGGCCTGACCTTTCTTTTGATTTATTCTTCTGTCATGAAAAAAACAAATCAGAACTGTGATGAAAATCTTAGATTAAATTATTAAATATTTTCAGTGCTGTAGTTCAGATCCTTGTACTTAAGCTTGTGTTGCTGTTTTTCATAAAGACCCCCTTATTTTAGATCTTTGGCTTTTTTCAAGCTTTTTGTTTATATTTTCTGTTTGGTTTCATCCAGAAAGATGAATTCTTCATCCAGAAAGATGAAACCAAAGGAGGATGAAAGGATGGAATTAATTCTTTTCCAGGCTTTAAGAAATATTAAGAAAATATCTTTCATGAGTTATTAAATTTTTTTTCAAAATTGTATATTTTAGATTTGATACTAAAATATTTGATCATTGTAAGATAATATTTGAATGGGAAGAAGTTCACAATGTGATATGCTTTTACCTACCCCCTCACTGAGATTTATTTGATTTGACATATGTATATACAGAACTTACAAATTATACTCTTTATATTAATTCGATTGCAGTACTGTGTAATTCATGTGCTTTAATTTAATCAACTGCTTGCTGAATTCCTTAGTCTCCTGAATTATTTCAGTATGGCACAAATCAACTAAAATTTCTAGCTTTATTTAAAGAAATTCAAAGAAGAATGGAGGCATTTTCTCCATTAGATAATATTCTTCTACAGAGACAGGCTATTCTTAAAGGAACTCCCCTTTTTTGCATACTCTAATATTTCTTTATACTTTAAAATCTTAGTAAAACTTCATGGCTTGAGCCTAAAAATGAAGCTAAAATATATCCATTACAGTGCAAAGAGCAAACTACCATTTTTCAGAGACAGCGAGACTAATTCCTTTGGGTTTCTTGGAATTATTGTGGTTAATTATGTTAATTAAGACTGTGACTAGAAATTCCTGAGAATGAGACCCATGAATATGAGTCCATGTAAGCACAGAGTGCACAGTAAGGTTTGCAAATAGGCAGGACAGTCTTTAGGTGAAAGAAATTGTTAGAGACCACCTACAGGACTGACCATTCTGAGAGAGTAAATATTAAGGTAATTTTTTAAAAATTAATTTAGGAATAGTCTTTTTTGTTTTCTTTTTTTTTTTTTTCCTTAGAACCCTATTGATTAAAATTGTGGTATGGAGTCTATAAAATCCAGATATCCTGATCAAGGTATCCAGATTAAGATCATGTGATAACAAAGTTCTGCTTCTTCTTACCAGATACTGTCAACTAAATCAGAGATTACCTTTGCTGATTAACCAATACAGATTTGAAACCTGTACAGGTCTGGGAAAATACTTTTCAGCAAGCTATTTGTTTATAAAAATTTCAGGTTGAGATCAATCAAAAATGTACTTTCAGCTCAAATTTAGTACACAGTACATTTTGGTCTTCCTGAAATGAAACACACTTATATGAACACATTTTGGAAAGATGCATAAGAAGAGGCTGATTTTTATTTTTCAGGACACAAAGGAGAGAATCCTTCTATATTATTTTCTTTCTCCCAAAACCCCAATGGGTAGAATTCTTAGAGTGACTAGAGTTTAGATTGAAATCCTTTTGAAAGAGCTTTTCCATCCCCAATAAATGAGAGTGTATTTAAGTCTTAGTGTATTTCAGTCTGTCCTATTGAAGCTCTTTCACTTTCTGTAAAGAACTTGAAATAATAGTAGGATTAAGAACCAAATTCTAAATTTCTCCTTTGATTGCCCTTAGCCTCCAACCTTGAGGGTCATGCCCAGGCTCTTGTATAGTGAATAAAGTTGGCTTTGTAGAGTTGTATTTCATGCACAGTTGTACCATGGAGTGGATCCTAGAAAATACAGAGCAATTGGTCAAGAGAATGAAAGCTGTGTTATAAAGCCTCAAAAAAGTCAAAATAAGAATGTTAGTTAAGCATGGTACTCATTTTTAGTATCTTTTGGAGCATTTCGGTCTGCAAGCTTAACAAAGTTGTTCTAATTCATGTATTGTGATGTAATAAATGTATAAATACTTTTTTTAATGGGATACAATTCCCACCTTCCAACTTCCATTCCAATAAAGGTTTAGGGCATGGTAAGACTCTGTGTAACATAAACACCCATGTTGCTTTAGTATTAAAAATATGAAGCTGATGAAATATAAATTCAGCACAAATTTTATTCTAGGCTTCACTTCTGTTTGGGTTTTTTCTTACAGCCTGTTGTTCCCAAATCCTCCTTACAGACACAGTATTACTTTTGTGTCTTGCATCTGCGTGCAACAATTCGACATTCTTGCAAATTTTCAGAAGAAATCAAAACTAGAAAAAATGTGGAAGATCAGCTAGAGTTAATATGAGCTGTGCATGCTGAGAAAGAGAGAAATAAGCATGAATAACACAGGTTGTAATTGCCATACAAGTCTGTTCTCTTCATGAAGGTACATTGGATAGGTCCTGCCCCCTCCTTCATCCTGGACTAATGATGGGCAAAATGATATTTCTACATCATGTAAGCAATTTAATCTGACATCTGCTATGCAGAACAAAACTGCAAAATACAGGGTTTTCCAGGTATCTTGATTGGAGAGACAGGGAGGAGATTAAAAGCAATGAAAGGGAAGAGCAGCAAAGGAGAGGGAGAAAAGTAGTGATTGGACAATGTTTTTACTTTGTACAGATGCAAAAAGTGTTGGTGAAATGGATTTTATTCTGATAAATATTCCTGCCATCAGGGTGATAATATGTACTCATACAAAGAGTTTTCTATTGGCATAAGAATGTCTCTCTAAGGGGAAGCGGAGAAGGAATAACAGAGGAGAGAGCAAGCAGAAAACAATTCACTAAGGAGAGAGAAGTAAAGGAGTAAGGAGAAGGACAATGAAAGGGAACTGGGAGTGGCAACAATTTGTAAGGGTTGGAAAGCTCTGTTCTGTGTTTTGTCATAAAATACTAGAGTTTATGTATGTCTGAGAACTTCACACACTCATTTCAAACTCTGCTTCCAGGGCTAATTCCTAACATTTCAAACAGACAGTCTTAATGAAATAACCTCTGCAAAAATGTGAATTTTCTTTACTTATTCCTCCCTGTTGCCTCCAAAAGATATTTAAAAGACAGGTAGATATGGCACTTAGAGACGTGGTTTAGTGATGGACTTGACAGTGCCAGGTTAGTGCCCAGACTTGATGACCTTAAAGGTCTTTGCCAACCTTAATGATTCTATGATTCTATGGTTTTCTAATCAAGAATTAGTTAATATGTTAGTCTCTGCTATATACTTAGATGCATACCTTAAGGCATAAGTTTAAACCCATCTTTTTGTTTTCAGTGACAGACTACTCTTCAGAACAACCCCCTGGATATTAGTTTCTCTTATTTCTTTGATGCAATTATTGAATATCAGAGGATTAATTTTTAATAATGCATGTAAGCATACACAAGTGAACTCTCCTGCTGTAGGGCTCTTCACCTATTTGTAGAAACAAACCAAGATCCTAATAACAAATCTCTCTGGATTCTAGAGCTTTCCCTTGCAATTTTATTTTATGTCCATGTAAATATGATTGATTTGCTATGAAAAGGCTTGGTATTAGTGACTCTCAAGATGTTATAGCTCTGTAAATTTTACAAATGCCAAATATTAGGTGTAATTTGTTTTTTATGATCATTTTGAAGGTGGCAATAAGGATGTTTATACCCTTAGCACCTTCCTGATCTCTATCTATATCCTTCTGATACTTTTTAGAAATGAAAGCAGTTCATTTCTGGGACACAAAGGTGCTGTTGCAAGCAGGTGTGCCTCAGACTCTTAAGAGACCTCAACTCCAGAAAGACACGTTCATACCTCCTCCCTCCCATTTCCAGAAAGGGTACTGTTTGTGCAAAAAAATTTTGAAACCTATCATTTCCCTTGCAATCACACGCTGGGAAGTCTCTTACCAGCTAATGCTGATATGGTGAAGATGATAAGGTATGAAGATCTGCATCTTTTAAGTTCCCAGCCTCGGGTAAAAATTCTTGTAGAAGCCCCTGTTTTTTAACGAGGAGGCAGGAAGAACTTGTCATCTGTGCTTCTCTCCCTCATCCTAGAAAGAGTCCTAAACATCCCACACCTCCTACTCTTACAAACCTGTTCTGTCATTTCCTTCACGACTTCTGTTCTGATACTAAGTCCCAGAATATCCTGCTCCCAGCCTGCCTGGTCAGTCCTTTCCAGGATCGCTGTCTGCAAGCCCATTTATTCAGTGTTTATCTTGTTTGCACTATCACAATTCTTCCTCTTTTAGTCTCTGATCTCTCCTCAGCCCCATTCACTTTCTCTGCTTTTCTTCCCTACTCCCAATGTTGGTTATGCCCCCCATACTTTGGCCCCATTTTGAAGCTTACTGAT
>NW_008672864.1:0-3656 GCF_000695815.1 Acanthisitta chloris
AGGGGAGGTGCTTCAGTGCTCTTAGCAACTTCGTGGCCTCCGCTGCGCTTGCTCCAACACTTCCATGTCCTTCTCATGTTGAGGCACCAGAACTGTGTGCAGTATTCCAGCTGGGGCCTCACAACCCCATGCAAATCATTGCCATTGCATGTGGCAATAGATAGTGTTAGCTGTGAAGAACATTATCCATTTCACTGAATAGTTTCTATGCAGCAAAGGGTTTCTCTAAAAATGCTTATTCCCTCCCCATTTTTCAAACTCACAGGCTGAAATAAAAAAAATGTTTTGTGAAAACCTAAGTTTGGGTTTGACAGCAAGAGAGGCTGAAGCTCCTTGGAACTGCAAGGTTAGAGCAACAACCATCAGTGCAGACATGCCTTGGTGTTTACATGGGATCAGGAGAGAGGCTGAAGTATCGTGTTGACAAATTCCTTTGAAAGGTAAGAGACTTTGATTGCAACATCGAGGATCAAATTCTGACTTCTTTCTGGCTTACTCTGTCAGGTTACAGATTATATCACATGACCAATACCAGACGAAAAATGTCCTTCTCTTGTGTTAATTTGCAGATAAATGTCCCTCAAACAGTAATGCTATCCCTGATACATTGTGGAAACTGAAATTACTTATGTCACTTCACTTTTTCTTCTTTCAGGTATTGCTGACACTGTTCTTTCCTGTCTGAAAGTAATCAGATTGAAGAGGGAAATGTAACACTGAAAACTATCAGCAACATTTTGGTATTTCCATGGTTTGCTGCATAATTAGTTACAAAAATAGTCTGTTCTCAGCCAGCTGTTTGATTCCTTTTTTCCATTTAAAGTGTAGCTCACTTGTCAACAAAATACCAACTTGGGGTTTTTTTTCAACTGAGAAGTTTTATTTTAGCTGTATATGAGGTTAAGAAAACCATAAAACTTAATTTGCTGTAATTATTCAGTGAGCCACAGCAATCAGTGCTGCACATTTTATTGCTCCTGTGACAGGGACCTTCTATTTCTGTGCCTTCTTTCTCGACAACATGTTTGTCAAGAATCTTCTTCTCAGAAACTCCAATTGTATTATTTTTATCACAGTTTCCTTTTGTGTCGTCAATATCAATGAGCAGTTGATAAATTTCTGAACACAGTCAAGTAAGACTTGCAATAACTATTAGCTTTCCTGATTTTGGTGCCCTCAAAGCAAGAAGGACATGGAACTGTTGGATCAAGTGCAGAGGAGGCCACGAAGTTGCTAAGAGGACTGGAACATCTCCCCTCTGAGGACAGGCTGAGGGAGTTGAGGCTGTTCAGCCTGGAGAAGAGAAGACTGAGAAGGACCTCATTAATGGATCCAAGTCCATGAATGGGAAGTGCCAAGAGGATGATCAGACTCTGCTCAGTGGGGGAAACCAACAAAACAAGAGAGAACAGCAGAAACTGATGCCCAGGAAGTTCCACCTGTACATGAAGAAGAACTTCTTCCCTGTGCAGTCACTGAGCACTGAACAGATTGCCCAGAGAGGTCATGGATTCTCCCTCACTGGAGATATCCCAGCACGATCTGCACACAACCCTGAGCCATGTGCTCTAGGGTGGCCCTGCTGGAGTAGGGAGGTTGGATCAGATGTCCCATTGAAGTCCCTTCCAACCTCACTGATTCTGTGATTTCTTTGTTTGTCTTACAACAAAAGGCTGGGGCCTAGGTCTTAAAGCAGACCAGATCTTAAATGTGAAGGTACAGCCACAGTTTTACTTCCCATTTGAGCTAGGTAAACGTGAAGGAGCTGCAAGTAGAGAGAAAGCAAGTTCAGCTTTCCAGCCAGTAGAATTAAAATGTTGGTGTGTTGGATATTGGGCAGAACACTGCAGAGTTTTCCCTCTGCACATCACAGGATCAAATATAGCTCACAGCAAAGTTCCAAGTGTAGCAGTGATATGCAAGCTGAGAATGAAGCCATCAGATATCAGGAAGATGGACATCTTTCTGAGAACTTCCTCAGACACCCCCCCCCAGTACTCCAAAACAGAGAGAACTCTTGGGAGTCCTCTTCTAGGGAGGACTCAGCTTTCACAATGCACCATCAGTGTTCATCAGCATGACTGGGGCTCTGTATGGAATAACACTGGTGGCTTTTTTGGTTGCAGTGGATGCATTTTAGACTACAGATGTATGGTTCCTACAAGGGGTGGTTAGTGTTCAGAGGGTAGTTTCTACCATGAAACAAATGCCAGATTAACAAGGTGGTGTATTTCCCACAGTAATGATAGTGTGTCCCTGGCAATATCATTCATATTCCCAGGGGAAAAAGCTACTGCTGGTCATAGAATCATAGAACCATCAAGGTTAGAGGAGACCTCGAAGACCATTGAGTCCAACTATTAACCTGTCACTGCTGGAACCCCTAAACGCTAAATCAGATCCTCCAGTGCACATGCAGATACCTCTTCAACACTTCCAGAAATGGTGGCTCCTCCATATCTCTGCCACTGGTGCCTCCAGTCAAGCTTATGTAGTGATAATAAACAGCCCTTACAAACCTCACAGTTGCTGTCAAGGGTCCTCACAAAGGGATCATTTGCAATGAAACAAAAGACAGTTCTGGTGTAGTGATCTCTGGAAAGAAATAGCAGTTAGGTAACACTTACATAAGGATGAATGGCTGGTTTTAGCTTTCCAGTGGTCTGATTTGTTGCTCAGCACCCTTCAGTACCTTCTGTGAATGCATCCTCCTGTGTGTTACTGGCTTTTGAGACTTCCCTGACCCACAGCTCTACCCTCAGGTGTCTGGCTCCAGCTGCATGGAGGATTTCTTGATAAACAATTTTGAAGCCCAGTGGAGTAACATCAAATAATCCTTGAGGAGTTTGCAGCAGATGGTTGCAAGGAGCAGAGCTATGAATGCTGAAATGTTAAGAATAAGGACATGCAAGATGCATGTCTTGCCACTTCTGTTTTAGCACTTACCTTTAATGAAACTAACACCCTGTGTTGACCAAAGGCATCTTGGATCTCCTCCCTGTACTTCAAGATGATAATTGAGTTGATGTTCTGTGCTATTAAAGTTGGGTAAAAATAGTTTAGAAGAAGGTGAGAGAAAATCTGTCTGTGTTGAGTGTGAGAAGAGGCAGGACACCACGGGGACTCACTGCATCACGGTTTTGCAGTTCTGATTTGAACATGGCTATTTTTAGAAGACCTGTTGTACATACCAACAGCACTGATGACTGTCAGCAGAGGCAACCACATTCCTAGAGCAAGTGACATTGTGCAGCTCTCAGGATTTAAGCTAAGACCTGTTTTTGGCAAATGGGTGTTAAGTAACTCTTGATTTTGTTTGTTTCCATTCAATTGAATTATCCTTTTATTTTTCCCTTTGGGAAATTAGTCCAGAGAGTCATTTTACAGCCTTCAGTTCTTACTATTTAATGGCTTTTCTACAAAATTCTGACTTCTTTCTTTTTGTCATGGATGGAAACCATGATTTCCCCTTGCCTTAATCTTGTTGCTGTTCTGTGGTCCTTCTAACATTTTGGGAAACAAAGCAATATCTCCCAAGAAATTTGTCTCTCTCATCACTGAGAACAGCAAGCAACAAGACACAGGTCAAAGAAGATACTGAAGGGACTGGAGCACCTCAGTGATGAGGAAAGGCTGAGGGAGTTGGGGCTGTTCAG
>NW_008672864.1:3899-8019 GCF_000695815.1 Acanthisitta chloris
CCCTGAGCCATGTGCTCTGGGATGGCCCTGCTGGAGTAGGGAGGTGGGACCAGATGACCCACTGTGGTCACTTCCAAGCTAACTGGTTCTGTGGTTCTGTGATTCTGTAATCTCTGGCAAGGGACAAACAAACATTTGCTACATAAACCCATATTTCTCAGAGGGGCACCCTGTGCTGGCCCAGAATAAGGAAGTTAATTGCAGGGCAATATTCCATCTACCTTTGCCAAGGGCATATTGCTTATCCCCATTTACTCTTAGCAAGCTGTTCACTCACAGATCTACCCACGGTCCTGAATGATAATTCATATGTGATAAAGCAGCCTCATTAGAAAAGCTTCTGACTAGCTGTGGTGGCTGGGGAATGCAAGTTGAATGGCAAGCAGTGGGGGGTCAGAGAGAGCTCTTTGATCTGTGCCTGCAGCAGAGTAACAGCCAAAGACATCACTGGGCAGACACTGTCAATGAATGTCAGAAGGGCCTTGAAGTAAATTGTGGAGGATTTGATTGCTGATCTCAGCAAAACACTGTGCAGAACTTTTCAGCTCTGGAAAATGGAAAGAAAGTGGTAGACCCAACAAAATGGAGGGGATCCAGCTAGGCAAACCACTTGACTGTTGGGTTGCGCTCAGTGCAGGTGCCAAGCTCACAGACACAACATAGAGAAGAAGAGTCTCGGAGGGGACCATATCACCCTTTGCAACTCCCTGACAGGAGGTTGGAGTCAGGTGGGGGTTGGTCTCTTCTCCCAGGCAACCAGCAGCGGGACAAGAGGGCACAGACTCAAGCTCTGCCAGGGGAGGGTTAGGTTGGATATGAGGAAGAGATTTTTTGTGGAGAGAGTGCTCAGGCATTGGAATGTGCTGCCCAGGGAGGTATGGGCTGCCCAGGGAGGCGGTGGATTCCCCATCCCTGGAGGTTTTCAAGCTGAGACTGGATGTGGCACTTAGTGCCATGGTCTGGAAACCATGGTAGGCTTGGACTTGGTGATCTTAGAGGTGATCTTTTCCAACTGTGTTGATTCTATGATTCTATACTCATAGTATCAGAGGATCATTTAGGTTGTTATTGCTGGAGAGAGATGTCCAGTGGTGCAGTCTTCCTGTCAGCCCTGCACTACCACATCACTTAAGTGGTGGTGAGACATTGGCCCAGGTTGCCCAGGGAGGCTGTGGCTGCCCCAGCTCTGGCAGTGTTCACAGCCAGGTTGGATGAAGCCTTGAGCAACCTGATCTAGTGAGGAGGTGTCCCTGCCCAGGGCAAGGAGTTGGAACTGGATGAACTCTAAGGTCCATTCCAACCCCTAAAATTCTATGATTCTATGATTAAACATTACTATTTGCAATGGAAATAGGAACCTTCACTACACAGCAGCAGTCACAGTCTGCAGTACAAAATCATTAAGACTGCTCTTCCAGGAGGTGAAGTCACAGTATATGATGATCGCCCTGTCATTTTCTTGTCCTCTTTATGGTCTTCAGTACTCCACAGACATGAATTAAGAGATGTATGGAAAACGGGGGGTTGGGACTAGATGATCTATAAAGTCCATTCCAACCCCTAAAATTCTGTGATTCTCTGAGTTCTATGATTCTGTGATACTCACATTGACTGACTCCAAGGGTCCCACAGCAAGGTCCAAGACTAAGACTCAAGACATGACTTGGAGCATTACTGATTTCTGTGCTACCATTAGTGGATGATCTCTAAGGTCCATTCCAACATCTTAGCATACTATGAAAATATGCAGAGGACTCTGCCTTCCCCCCACTCCAGGTTCCTCCTGCATCTGGGATGGTAACAGGCAAAAATCCCAAGCTCCAGGGATGAATGGGTACTGCCCTGGAGTGCAGGAAGGGTGGAAAGACCTCCCTCCTCCTGCACCCTCCCCAAATATTTGAGTCACCAAATTGCCACCAAATTTGAGCTTTGCAGCCAGAATGCAGCACATATGTGTGCACATCTGATCAAAACAGCTCCTTCCAACGATTTGGCTTTGAATGTCTCTGAGTGCTTTCTGTAACAAAACACTGAACTTCAGAATGAGAAGATTACTGTGTTACTGAAAACTCTGTTTGTTGTCAGGGTTTTCCCAGGCATTAATGAGCAGCTGCATATTGGATAGGAATTCTTTCTCATGAAGCTCTTGGGAAGGCTCAGAAATCTTTATTGGAAAATAAATGGAAAATTTGAGCCAGAGAGCAAGTTCTCTATGTTTCTTGGAAACACATGATTCATGTTCCAGTCTCATTTTGTAGCCCTTGTATTGGACAGAAATGTAAGGGGAAAAGCAGGAAAAATGGAAAGGAAGAGAGGGAAGTCAGCAATAGGAAGTACACGTGTCACAGAGTAAGCTTAGCCAAGTTTCCATGTGGACAGTCAGGGAAAAACATGTGTCTATTAAAAGTTCTCTTTTCAGCATCTTATTTTCACTTGAGTGAAGAATTCATATTTTTTTCTGTTGTGAATTGGTAAAGGGAATCCAGGTGAGTTTAAAACACAGGCATGGATTTTGGAAAATAGGTATGGAAAACATCTTTTCCTAGAAGTATATGAGGATTCAGTGAGGCCCAGATTAAAAATCTTGGAGAATTTAATTAATGGTGGCACAGAGATCAGTAATTCTCCAAGTCATTGCTTGAGTCTTAGTCTTGGACCTTGCTGTAGGACCCTTGGAGTCAGTCAATGTGAGTATCACAGAATCATAGAACTCAGAGAATCACAGAATTTTAGGGGTTGGAATGGACTTTATAGATCATCTAGTCCCAACCCCCCGTTTTCCATACATCTCTTAATTCATGTCTGTGGAGTACTGAAGACCATAAAGAGGACAAGAAAATGACAGGGCGATCATCATATACTGTGACTTCACCTCCTGGAAGAGCAGTCTTAATGATTTTGTACTGCAGACTGTGACTGCTGCTGTGTAGTGAAGGTTCCTATTTCCATTGCAAATAGTAATGTTTAATCATAGAATCATAGAATTTTAGGGGTTGGAATGGACCTTAGAGTTCATCCAGTTCCAACTCCTTGCCCTGGGCAGGGACACCTCCTCACTAGATCAGGTTGCTCAAGGCTTCATCCAACCTGGCTGTGAACACTGTGGGGCCAGCCACAGCCTCCCTGGGCAACCTGGGCCAGGGTCTCACCACCCTCACAGGGAAAACTCCTTCCTAGTATCTCTTCATTCATGTCTGTGGATTGCTAAAGACCTTAGGGAGGGCAAGAAAAGTGACAGGATGATCATCGTATTCTGTGACCTCATCTCCTGGAAGAGCAGTGTTAATGGCTTTGTGCTGTGGTCTGTGGCTGCTGCTGTGAAGTGAAGGTTCCTATTTCCATTGCAAATAGTAATGTTTAATGATCAGCTGCAGTACTGATATTACCATCATCAGGGCAATGTCCTCATGCCTGGCCAACAGCTGCTCATGCACACAAAATGAAGCATTGTGGGAGAGCTCTTTGGGAGGGTGAAAAGTTAACTCTTAGCTATCGCCTTCAGGCAGAATTTGCAGTTCAGATTCCCTTAAGGATGCAGAGCTCTTCCCCATTTTATCAGAGAACAGAAACGTCTCCAAGTGGCAAACTCGCCACCTGCAGGACAGCGAGGCAGCCCGCCAGGGCCAGGAGAGAAGCAGCCCTGTAAGCTCAGGGGTATCTTGCTTATGATGGTCTTAGAATTTCCCCCTCTTTTGTGCAACAGTTAGCAAAAGGAAATCGTTCTCTGGGTGTTGTCCCAAAGACGTTTAGTGTCTCTCTCTCTCTGAAGCTTAATCCTATCCCAGTGAATTGCTTTAAAACGCTAAAAAAAGAATCAGAGTTGATGTTCTTGATGACCTGGCAGTGTGAGCTCACAGCCCAAAACCCAAACCAATCCTGGGCTGCACCCAAAGGAGTGTGGCAGCAGGTCAAGGGAGATGATTCTCCTCCTCTGCTCTGCTCTCCTGAGACCCACCTGGAACACTGCACACAGTTCTGGTGCCCTCAACACAAGATGAACATGGAACTCTTGGAGCAAGTCCAGAGGAGGCCACAAAGTTGGTAAGAGCACTGGAGCATCTCCCCTATGAGGACAGGCTGAGGGAGTTGGGGCTGTTCAAGCTGGGGAAGCAAAGGTTGT
>NW_008672864.1:8362-10947 GCF_000695815.1 Acanthisitta chloris
GCATCAGGCTTCTTCTATACCCCTGCTAGTGCATTCCTGGTCTCAGCTGCAAGGGGACAGGTTGCTGCAAGGCTCCTGCCGCTTTGGCTTCCCAGCCCAGGCCATAACACCCTCCCCCAGCCACTAGAAATCAGTGCTGTTTTCCCCCATGAAACCTGGTTTTGATTTGAACATACTGCTTCTTAAGCATATTTTTGCCATGAGAACATCTTTTATTTTTGAAATGTATTAAAACCTGTTGCATCAGGAAGTCTAAGCTTTCTTTGTCAGGCTGGAGCAACGTTACTGAAATGTGTTTTTCTGTTTGAAATCAATTTTAAGGAGAAGCATTCCCTTATTACAGTGAGCATTTTGTAGTGCTACTGAATCAAACTTGTGTCTAATTAACCATAAAAAAGTCAAAACTGAAAGAAAATGTTTCATTTTTATAATGTTGCTTCCTATACACCCTCAAAATCTCAAGAGGATACTGAGGCAAGCTCACCCCATTTTGAATGAAAGATATCCCTAAGCTGCTGAAAGGAAAACACACATAGTCAAGCAACAGAAATGTTTGAAAGCATTGCAAACCAGAGAATCTGCAGCCCTGGCTTTGCCCGTCCTGTAAGCCACGTCCTAAATACTGTCACGTGGCACAGTAATAAGAAACAGCAGAGCCTTGTTACTGCTGCACCTCCTGCCCCTAACTCATAGACTCACAGAACTTTAGGGGTTGGAATAGACCTTAGAGATCACCCAGCCCTAACCCCTGCCCTGGGCAGGGACACCTCCCACCACACCAGGTTGCTCAAGGCTTCATCCAACCTGGCTGTGAACACTGCCAGGGTTGGGGCAGCCACAGCCTTCCTGGGCAACCTGGGCCAGTGTCTCACCACCCTCACAGGGAAAACTTCTGCCAAATATCTAACCTAAATTTTCCCTCTTTCAATTTGTGCCCATTGTCCCTTGTCCTGTCCCTGCAGCTCCTAACACAGAGTCCCTCTGCAGCTTCCCTGGAGCCCCTTCAGCTCCTGGAAGGTGCTCTGAGGTCTCCACACAACCTTCTCTTCTCCAGGCTGAACAGCCCCAACTCCCTCAGCCTGTCCTCATAGGGGAGATGCTCCAGTGCTCTTAGCAACTTCGTGGCCTCCTCTGGACTTGCTCCAACAGTTCCATGTCCTTCTTACATTAAGGACCGCAGAACTGCACTGCTCATTTGGCCCCACTGATAGTCAGTCACATCAGGTCATGCAACCCTGGCCAGCCACCCTGACTTTATGAGCAGTGTAGGAGGAGGAAGTTGGTCCCAGCCCTAGCGGTGTTCAAAGCCAGGCTGGGCAAAGCCTTGAGCAACCTGGTGTGGTGGAGGTGTCCCTGCTCAGGGCAGGGGTTGGACTGGATGATCTCTAAGGTCCATTCTAACCCCTAAAATTCTATGATTCTATGATCAACACAGTCCTTACCCCATCACTGCTCCTCTTTTGGTTGCTCAAGTCACCTCCCAGACACACAGCCTGCTCTTTTCCCAGGTCTGAGGACCCAGCAGGGACAGGGCAGCAAGGAGAAATCTGCAGAAAATGGTGTTTGCTGAGCTCTTTTCAAATCCATGGCATTTGTGTAATTAATGTTCCATATTTCCTACCTATTCCCAGCTGTCTCATGAAGCTCAGCATGTGTAAGGCCTTTTGAGCATCAGGAAAAACAGTTTGCATGCTGAGGAGATACTTACAGGTGCTGTTTGTCTTTGTTTCTCATGTTCCTTCCCTGAGAATGACAGTATGATTGCAAGGTTCTTGTTTGATATGTGCTTGTGTTATTTTAATCTTCTCTACACACAAGTTGTGCTCAGTGGTACAAATCAGGAACCCATCGAAGAAGGAAACCAGTTTTATTAAGAAGTCCATATGGTATGACAATGGTACAGATTTCTTATTACATGATGGGTGTAACTTAGAGGAGTTAATAAATAAGATGTGTCTTGGGGATTTCTGGTCTTCTGTGATAAGTTTCCTGGAGCTTGGAGACAGTTGGAGTTGAGATACATTTGGTGGGACCTTATTTGGGTGTTTGAATCACCACTACCCATACTGTTCCCATTCCTCAGAAGAAGGAAAGATCTCAGTGATCAGCTTAGCAAACCAGAGGTGCCTTTTGGTAGACCGTTGTATTGATACGAATCCCAAGTGATACAAGGATTTCACACTGATGGTGTAACTTGACCAAACACAGTTGTTGCTGTGGCTCAGGTGTCCATGAGTTTTCTTTGAGTCCTGGGAGGCACAGTGATTGGAAGGACTCACCTCCTCTTCAGACAGCACCTCAACCAGCAACTGCAGCTATGGCCAGGGTGAAAGCCAAAAAAGGTGTGTGGTTTGCAGAAAGCAGATGCAATTCCTTGTGGTAAAAGCAACCTGCACTGGCTGCATTCACCCACAGGGCTCCAATGAGCTGGCCCTGCACACCAACTCTTCTCTTCACATCCTTTCCTTTCGTAGCTGCAGTGGCAACTAGGTACCTGTGAAACTCTCCTGTATTTCAGATATCTGGAGCAATTTTTTTAGAAGGGGCTTTGATTTCCTAACATGGAATCATCAAGGCTGGAGGAG
>NW_008672865.1:0-13860 GCF_000695815.1 Acanthisitta chloris
CATTCCAACCCTAAATTCTGTGATTCTTGAGTGCATTGTGATTGGAATGATGGTTGGATTATCACAAAGCACTGTCCATTAGCCTTAAAATAAGAATGACAAGTCTTCAGAGCTTTATGCCTCTTAAACATGCCAGCAAGGATTTAGGTTTTTGGTCCAGTTAGCAAATTGCAATTGGATCTCAATAAAGATGCAATGATTTCATTTTCTTCCCCTCAGTTTTCATACTCCTTTGCCCTTTGCATAGTTGGGAGAGTTTATAGAAGAATTTATACTGCTTGATAATTAGACCATCACACATATCCCAAGAAACAGCAGTTTCATTAAATCTCAGAGAAAAGCTGCAGGAAATTGGGAATAACAGAGATCAAAACCATAGTCATAATAATGCAATTTTTCTTGACTATACTTTAAGGGACATTCTTTAAGAAAAAGCCTCAAGTTAAGCTCTCCATGTTAAAAGAAAGATTTCCTGCATTTGCTTTTTGTCATCTTAACTTGTTGTTTCAAAAGACATTCAAGTTCCTTCACAGGACAAAGTACATGACTGGCTCAACATTTCATAGAGTTTGTATAAATGTATTGCATTGTTTGCCTGCTCCAAAGTTCTCCAGAAAAGTGAAATATATAACCTCTTACTAGATCTTATGAAATTTACAGATAATTTCTCAGAACTCCTTGCTTTCAGATCTCAAAACACTAGAATTGCTGAACACACTTCTCCTCACTCCTACTCTATTTCATACCTGCCCAACAGAACTTCTTTAATATCCAACTTACCTATACATATGTATCTATACATAAAATGAATTTCCTTCCACATCAAGACTGATGATTATATTTTCCATTTTTTTAATAGTTAAATTTACAAGTTAAACATCCAAGTGTTAGGAGATGCTGATTACCTTATGAGAATGCAATATGCATCAGAACAGCATATTCCTAGAGCTTGGCTTTTAATTTCTTAGCACATCTCTGGTTTGGACAAGTGGCACTACAAATGCTAATGCCTCGTTCCAATCAGAATTGCTCCTCACTTGAGTGTAATAGCAAATCTTTCAGTGCTGTAACTGAGCATATACCTTTGGCATTGATGAATTCATGGTGTTCTCAGCTATTACAAATGTTTACAGTTTGTGAATAGAAGTTTCCTTTTTCTGAAGACAGGATTAGTTTATCATTTACGATGTTTGCTTAGCACAGCACATGCAATTTCAGGCACTGATAAAGCTATTAGTTTCTTTGCTTGTGTATTTTCTTTGAGGAAGTGCCTCAACAGAACTGATTATCAGTGCAGAAAGGAACCACGTACAGTACCAGCAAGTACAACGTTATGCCAACTGACAAAATATAATTTGTAAATATTTCAATGTAAATAGCATTAATAAGGCTCTTCATTTTAATTCAGCTCAGGAGTAGGGTTCATGTTATATGTTTAACAAAAGACTTTGGGAGAAACACTGTCTCATGGATCCCCTTTGATTGCTTAGGCTAAGCAGGTCAGGTTAAATTTAGTTAGGTCTGACAGAACCAGGGAAACAGTTCTCTGGTTCTTAGTTTTAGGATGTTTGGGGGGATTTTCATGCATTCATATGTCTCTAGTCTAAGTTCTCTCACACACTCAGTACACAGACACATGACAGAACCAGTACCCCTAAATTTCCAGTCTTTCAAGTACATCTTCATGGAGTGGCAGTACTCCTCACTTTCTTTCTCCTTCCCACCCTATACAGAATTTTCATAGTGGTCAAAAGGAAAAATTCCCCTTTAACTGAAGAACCTCTCAAAATTAACATAATCTTGTCACTATATCCCCAAACAGAACCTGAATTACCAGGCACATGGCTACATGCAGTAGTATTAACTTTTGAAGCCAGGAAGGTGTCATCAGGATTACATAGTCTGATCCCTCACTTAGCAGATACTAAACAATCTGATTGAGAAAATATATTCTCATCCAGAGTAAACCAGAAATATCTCCATGTTTGAAAGCAAGATTTCCTGCACTTGCTTTTTGTCATCTTAACTCGTTCTTTCAAAGGACATTCAAGTCCCTTCACAGGACAAAGGATATCACTAGCTCAAAAAACCCCCCAACAAACCACCAAAAAAACATAGAGCTAAAAAACTTACAACAGCTACAAGGAAATCTACTTGATGTTCTGTCCTAAATTCCTAGGCAATCATCACATGTCATTTCACATCTCTGCAGCCTATTCACTCACTGAGGATATGGTTAGTCATTTCTTTTGAGTATGTCAGGATGCCACAACTACAATGTTCATCCAAAAGCAAAGCACAGAATCCAGCTTCTACTGGGTAATCAATTAATTCAGTGTTCATTTCAGGAAATTAAATGTTGAGCAGGTGGAGATATTAAAACAAATCTGTATTTTAAAATATCTGACATAAGCTGGGGAAAAAAAACTAAACATCTCTGGCATGTGTTGAACAATGAGTAACATGAGGCAATACTATATGTTCCAGCAAACATATGTTATCTGATGATGAAATAATTATGCTCATGTCTACACAACACATGCCTCAATATCCTTTGACTGAAAAAGCAAAGCTTTAGAAACAAGGAGATGTAGCAGATGACAGTTCTGTTCCTTAACCTGAAGTCATTCCGTGTCTTTGAAAGACTGATATGCTGTAAACAGAGTCACCAAAACATAGCACCTTCCAAAATGAGCAGAGCAGTAATTAGTGTGCAATTAACAACCCGTGCACCTTTTCAAACGGTGCATTTTGCAGCTCCTATGTGTGCACTGTGCTAATGACAACATATCTGGAGGCAATACCAAACTCAGTGGAGTTCAGAGCAAAGTCAGAAACTCGGATGTCAAATCATAAATTCAACCCACCTTGAAGCCTGCAGACTCTCAGAGACAGATGTTGTTTTACAAAGTCGTTATCCCACTGGCTTAAAAGACAAGCAGAACAACTCACTCAATATGGAATTAAACTTTAACACCCAGACACTTCAGCTGCTCCCACTTGGCATGGTGCTGTGTAGCCACCATTCAGTAGCTGATCACACAGACAGTTCAGCCATGCCCTGGAGACTAAGGCCTAGTTCAATGAAACATTAATCATGTGTTGACTGCTCACGTACCTAAAGCAAGTGCTCACGTGTTTTGGGGTCTTGTTTAGCTCTTCTTCCTTTGCTTTGGTTTTTTCCCCCTTCTGAGGTCAAGAAGTAAACTGCCTAGTAACACTTCAGCAATAGATGGGTTTTAATTGAAATACTTTGACTGGACAAGGCAATTTTAAGAAGTTGGTGTATTCTGTATCACATTAGCAACACAGAGTACAATGCAAGTTCTTGACCTGGAGCAGCTTTTCTATAAAAAGTATGAAATTCTTGACTACCTGTTCTGTAGGAAAAACCACCCAGCTTTAAAGTTCATCTGGCACAGATGCATGGTATCTGAAAAGACTGGGATAACAAGAACCATAAATCAAATGTTAGGAAATATTTCTTCACCAAAAGGATTTTAAAGTACTGGAAAAATCTGCCCAGGGAAGTGGTGGAGTCACCATCCCCAGGGGTATTTTTAAAAGACCTGATGACGTGGCACTTAGGGCCATGGTTTAGTGGTGGACTTGGCAGTGCTGGGCTAATGGTTGGACTCCATGACCTTAAAGTCCTTTTCCAACCTAAATGATACCATGACTCTAGCAAATTAAAAGTAAAAAACCTTTATTAGGCAAGATGAGTATGAACAGCTAGCAAGAGCATCTCAGCTTTTCCATTCTGAAGTAGCTTAGTTACTGCACAGTATGATACAGTAAAATATTTTAGCTGGCTCTGCCATCCTATCCTGGACAAATAGTCTTTAAGAAGGAGATATATAAAAATCATAACAGTTATTATTGTGTATGGATTCTGTCTGGAAAAAGAAATTGTTTCTGATAAATTTAATAAGTTATGAAAAAAGTTAATTAGAAATTTCCATAAATAAATTATCAATTTAAGACTCATTTGGATTGTAGCTGACAATAAGTTCATTTCTCTGGGTGAATCTTTTGGTAATGATTGAAAATATATCTCCATTAATTTCTCTGTGCCAATGACTCTCTGTCATTGCAGAGCAGTGGAGACTTGCTGACTATTTTGAATTCCTCAGCAAAAAGAGTTTCATTTCATTGTACTTTTTAAGACTATGCAGATTCAAGGGATGCAAAACCCACCTGAAAGTAACTTTGAGAGGGGCATAGAGTACATCATGACAAAGCCACAGTCTCACAGAGATGGAAGCTTTCCCTGCTGCAATGGGACAGGAACTTTCTCAACACTAAATATAGCACATGCACTCCAAGAATCACTAGGACAAAGGTCCAATGTAAGCTCATTATTTGAGATGCCAGAAATTAGCTGAACATTTCAATTTTTTGCTGCTCTTTTGGTTTAGTCATCTTGAAAAATATCTCCTAGAAAGAAAAAAGCTAATGACAAAATCCAAAAATCCTGGTCTTATTCTATAAATACAAGCAACTTGGGGTTTATTTGTCCTCATACTTTAAGTCCTTAGGACACATCACCTTTTCTGGTTAGAAAACATATCAGAACAATGTAAAAATTCACCTTTCCTTTCTCCCTCCCAGAGAGAGACCAAAGTGGTCAGACAAAACTCTCTTCCTCTGGTTTTACTTTCTTATTCAGCTCATGCAGAATAGGGAGAAGCTGCTTTGTCTCTGTTTTCTGCAGCATTTTGGAAGAACAACAGGAAGGTTTAAGTTCTCATGGAGGGGGAAGGAATCAACATACAGCAGGAAGGTTAAGTTCATGGAGGGGGAAGGAATCAACATACAACCCTCACAAAACACACTATATTTTAACAATAGCAATTGCATACCAGAAGCACTAGATATTTCTGAATTACTTTCACATTTTCTACATGCTTTGAAGACACATTCAGAACCTGTAATGGTTACCCTAAATGTGTGCTAAAGGAGTAAGAGCCAGAAATGGATAACTTTACATTGTTTTCTCTTTGTTAAATAAAACAAATCACAAACAACAAAACCAGAAAGTATCAGTGACATATTTAGCTGACAATGTGTGCCAGAGTATTTTCCCCTGGAGGAAACATTATTGTGATGTAAATAATGAGTCCATGAGCATAGAGAATGGCAACTGAAATAAGTATACTGTGCACTAAAGTGTATTGCAGAGCATCAGCTACAGACAGAACCTGGTGTAGCTTAGGAAAGACAATGAAACAAAATATAAAGTTTGGCTTGTTGGGGTTGGTTGCTTTGGATTTTTTTGAGGGGGGTTAGAAAGAATTGAAAATATTTTAATTACTGCTTTATTTTCAAGTGAAATTAAGGAGGTTAAAGGTGATGGCTGAGTCACCCTGACCAGCACAGTTCACACTTTCAGAGGTGATTATGCAGTCTACACAAGTCTTTACATAGATGCCAAGTTTCAGTCAGGCAATACTGGACAGCAGCACCTTAAGAGCAGAGCTGTCTGGCAAAGAGGGGGGGAATTTTTCCGCTCTGGTGTAGGACCAGACTAATCTTTGCTCTTTCCAAAACACACTACTGAATTAGCTGAGAGGAAACATCTGAACTGGACCCTGTCCAGGACAAGAGATAGCTGTCAGCAATGTCTTCACACTTGCTCCAATGAAATCCAGATTTTTCCCAGTCTCATTCATACACTGAATATAAATCTGTTTTCCCTGAAGTTTGAGGAATGGATGCCCTGAGATTATTTTTTTTTTAACCATTACTAACATCACATTTTATGGCAAATTCTATTTCTAGCCCTCAAGGGGAATTAAGCTGTGTCTTCCAATGCAATATAAAGGATTGTTTCACTCTAGACTTCACTGTTCCACAACAGCCATTCATACACATGGATATCCACACTAAAATAAAACAAGTGCCTTATTTCTCCCTCCTCTTACATCTCCCTTACAAGTCACTGCACACAACATGTGCTGTTACTGGCTAATTGCCACTAGTAGTAATTCCCACCTGAATCCCATGCATAGCTTTTTTTCTCCCAGTCTTCACAGAGTATTGAAATAAAGATGCTGCATAACACATCCAGCACAGTCCATTAAGCATTATTTCTATATGGAGCAGGATGTAAAGCCTCTTCTGCCCTTTCAACTTAAAAAAACAGCTACATCAATCTAAATTATTTGCAAATTATTTACAGTTTCCACTGCCCAGCTCATGAGAGAGGAATGGAATAGTTAATAACAAGTTAATAACAAACAGGGAATAATATTATTCCCAATGCCTTCACTTCCATGAGCTGCAGGAAAACAGAGATATTCTTGTCATGGAAGACAGAAGATAGGAAAATATTTAGTAAGGTACACAGAGATAGCTGTGCCCAAATCTGTACACTTGTGGCCACAAGCAGGGGTTTATTTCATAATGCTTGCTAAATGTAAAACTCAAAAATATTCATCCTGTAGAGGCTTTTTTCCTCTTTTCCCTTCTTCTCTGAAGATTATTTCTGGGCATTACCTATGCTACATATTCTGGTTTAAAACCATTGACAGTAGAGATAACTGAGCAGAATCTGAAGGACCCTGTCCATATTCCCTTTGAATACAGTGCAAAGGTTGCTGGAACTGTCAGGGGTGAAAAGGAACAAATCATTTGATTTTGCAGCAATGGCTAATAATCTTTTCTTCAGAGATACACCATAGCCATCCAGGGCCCGATTGCTTTTTCTGTTTTCTCTTCCTGAATTTCACGAGCCATTGATAATGTATGAAGATTACAGAGGCACAGTATAGCAATTTCAGAAGCAATAGTGCTCTATTTCAAACACTGGCATGAGAAATCAAGAGATAGAGTTAAACCATGTTTATTACAAAGAGAAAATGACAAGTTTTAAGATACCACATTTCACTTGTGATTTTATGAGTTAGTTTGATTTGAAGATATTCAGCATTCCCTTCTATGCCTCATTTATTCTGCTGTTGATAATATACAGATTCAGCTTGCTAATGCAGCAAAAACATCCTTATCCAGAGAGGACATCAGCAGAAGAATTAACCTTGAGTGACAGAAACTGATCTGTACTTAGTAACTACTAAAGAGCTTGACTTTCCCAAGCAATGCAACTGGAATACTTAGCCTTCTTTGAAAAAAAAATTAAAAATTAAAAAATAAACCCCCCAAACCGAGGTCACCTGCATGAAAGGAAGTGGTAGATAGTCTGTGGTAGTGGTTTTCTTTTACCACACAATGGCAGAAACTCTGTATTCCCAAAGCAGTTCAGAACAGGCAGATTTACCACACAGTGGCAGAAACTCTATTCCCAAAGCAGTTCAGAACAGGCAGAATTGGATTCAGACTACTCATTTAGTAGTTCTCAACATGAACAATGCTTGAGTTGCTGGCACTTTCCTGGATGCTCTCCTAAACCATTCATTCTGTTTCATTTGAGAGTTTAGTTACACAGTGAGTTTTAAGTCATTTTTGGGTGTGAATGAAGTGAAAAAGCTGCTCTTCTTGTTTAGCACTCTTTCAGAGTTTAAGTATCTCTACAGAAGCAGTAAGGGATAACTGTTCTGGAACACTCACTCAGCAGCAGGTCACACATCATCTTAACATCAGAATATAGCACAGTATATATGGGTATTTATTTACAAAAGTTATTTGGCACTCAGAAATTTAGATATAAAATTGATAACGTGGTGCTTAGTTCAAGGTCCTAACCATTCCAGAACACTGTTTATCTACTCACAGCTCTCAGAGCAGAGCTGGATACAAGTTTTAGCACAACATCATTGCCCAATTCCTATTTTCTCCAGGAAACAACCCAGCACATTGTTTTAAAGCACCCATTAATTCACAGCCCCCATTTATTTCAAGTTCATACTCCCTGCAACTTGGCAGTGGCAGAATCCAACTTCCACAGTAATGATGCCCATTGCTAAGGCCTATCAGCAGGTGATAGACTCCTAAACATCCCATGAGGAAACTGTAAGAATTGAAAGTCTTTTTTTTTATTTTTCCTGCCAGATCAAGTTTGATGTGGGACGAAGCAGCTGCACATGAGCCAATGATCACATTGACATTGTAGTAATGTTCATAGAATCACAGAGTGATTGTTGGAAGGGACCCTTGAGGGTCCTCCTGTCCAACTCTTGGCCCTGCACAGGACATCCCTGACAATCACACCTTGTGCCTGAGAGCATTGTCCAAATGCTCTTTGAGCTCTGTCAGGCTGTTCCTCAGAAAGATACAGAAAAATCAAGGGCAGAAAATACCTTGCTTTAAATTTCAGCTGTAAGACATTAAGTAGAAACCTCTTAAAAGACACAGAAGTAAAAAAAACACAAACAGGGTAATATAAGTCAGCACTGAGCAACTTCAGTTTCCTGACCAAGAAAAACCAACCCAAAACCAAGCAAAGAACAACAAAACCCACAACACATCCCTCTGCATAACCATGGAATGCTTTTGATGCATCTTTTATTTTACTGCACAACATAAGCATTTGTGTCTCAGTTTTTTTCTTCGAAGAAAGCAGCAGGAAAACAACAGTGATTCCACATTTCCATTTGCATCTCTGCAGGATGGAGTGATGGAAACCTGCTCTTCTCCACAGCGTGACATGAGAGTACCTGCCACCCACCCACATGCTATAAACAGCAGAAAATAAATCCTCCACTTGAGTTTCCCAATATGTAAACTGCTTCCTGGTAGTCAAAATACAGATATTAAATGCACAGAACACCTGTGAGCTACAAAGAAGTGTCCTGATTTTACAATCCACCTAGGCCCATGATTTATGTCAAGACACAGTACCCAAATATTGCTCATATTGAGCTAAAAAAACCCCACAAATAGAGTCCACCTGTTCTGTGCCTGGACCCAAAATGAAGTCCAGTTGCCCTGTTACTTCACCTGCCTTTTTGAGAGCTTTATCAGAAATAAGGTGCACAACCTGTGCTGCAAAATCCTGTGCCACTACTCTCATTCTGCCAGGACAAAGTATTTCATCAGCCTATGAGAAATAATAATGTTCATGATCACATAATTACCAAACAAGGCTTCATTGGGCTTCCAACATGAGGCTAAGAAAAGCTACTGCAATTTTACATTTGCAACAGAATAAAACAAAGTAATTATTTGCTAATTTTATTTAGGGTGTACTACAAAAAAAATGGTGTTACCATCTCTATAGCACTGATCAGCTGCAGGAAAGCAGGAGCAATACTGAATAGGAATCAAATACCTCCTCCTGCCACCCCAAGTCACAAAAACTCATGAAATGCTGTTTTCTCAGTGTTCCTTCTCACCTACTTTTGTTCCTGAAAATCTTGCAAATGCAAAGAAAAAAACTAATTTTATTTTTTATACAGGTGTTCTAATATATCACTAACTTCCTAACTAAAAAGAAGTGGCTTTCTGAAAAGTTAACATTATTTCCAGATTTAGATGGGAGAATTTCTAAAGCTACTTTTTTTAAAAAAAATCAATTATTCCAAGGAGAGCAACCTGGTGGCACAAGCCAAGCAGAACACAGAAAGCTACAAGAGTGGACATACAGTGTGTTTTAAAAGTACAGCAGAAAAGTCTGACCTTCTACTAAACAAATCTTGCAAAAGGGAAGACATGAATAATGAACTCCCAAAGACTCTTTTCTGTACCATGTAATCATGTCTTTTTTTCTGGCTTCTGTGTAAATAGTGAGATAACATTTTCTCATCCAGTCCTAGAATATCATACTTAAAATAATCAAGAGAAATCACACCATGTGAACTCACAGCTGTACTTTTCAATTTGCAACAAATACCTCAATAAAACCCCCAGAATACATAATATCTACAGGAATAAATGCACAGCATCTGAACAGAAGAGTCATCCTGTTTAGTTGGAAGGACTCAGATTTAGAGGCTAAAAATTACTGGGTTTACCTCAACATATATCCCCAGTGACAAAGAACAAATTCCCTCCATACCTTGCTGTCACTCCCCTCCAATACAGAGTTTAAATAGCAATAAGCAATGCATGATAAATACTTTTAAACACTGACCATAAAATACCTACAAATATGTATTACATGCTGAACACTATGAGGAAATGAAAAAACATCCAGGCACATACTCAGGCAAAAACTTAGACATCTAGCACATATACCCCAAAAAAATCTATGACATTAGACACACACACAGTTTTATTCAAAATTTGAAACCACAACTTTGGGACTGACCTTTTACTTCCTCCAACACACCCTTATTTCATTGACTTTGCAGTGAAGATACATCCCCAGGCAGAAAACAAAAGAGCTGTTTTGCTCTCAGCCCAGGGCAGTTCCATGGTTGCTCCTCTGGGTGTAACCATACCTTGCCCACACCTCAAACTCATCAAACCCTTCTGGCCCTTCCCACGAAGCACATTAAGTCCAGGCAGAGCATCCAAGCAGATTTCCTGATGGGTGGTGTTGTGTTAGCAAAGGAAGGTGTTGCAGTTTGGTACCCTGCAATGCAGGAAGGGCAGGAGGGAGAGCCAGACAGCACTCCCAGTTGGTTTGGGAAAGTCCTTCCACCTCATTCAACCTCACAAGTGTCTCCATGAATCAGGAAAGCAGCCCCTGAGAAGCAGAATAGTTTGCTCCCCTACTCCACCAACTAAACAACACCTCAAGTGCCTGTTCTGCATTGGTGCAATTCTGCTCTTGCTGCTCCCTTCCCCTGAAACTTTCATCCCCTAAAGTCTCTAATTCTACCCTTTATTCTATGCCCTGGCAAAGTGGGGAGATGATGCAGGAAGTGCTCAACTGGCAGAAGAAAATTCCTAATAGTCTCTTCTTTACCTTAATTGTGGGATTTTTTGCAGCCTCTGTAAATAGAAAAACAATTAAAAATTTAGGGAATTACTCAAAATGCATTCAGCATGATCACCCAGACCTCGTAAGGATAAACACACAGTACTGTATCAGTGAATGGCAAAGCAAAAATCTGTTTAAATAAGGGACACATGGCATGGTAGGTCATGCTAAATGTTGGTGTTAAAAGTCCAAGGATTGAAATGACATCTGTCAATCAGATAGAATAACAGTTTAGTAAATAATAGCAAGATATTAATATTCATTAGCAGCCAGTTAGTAGTAGCTAGTTAGAAATTTGTAAACAAGAATCTTATCTACAGTAGGTTCTCTTTGACTAACAGGTCTTTTATTTCCCAGTATATATAAACATAGGAAAAGGAAAACTTAGAACTAATAGATAAGAGAAAACAACAACTAATTTTGTCTCTTGAATGACAATAAAGTGATTACCACATATTAAACTGAAAGCTACCTTCACTTTCAGCCTATCGATAAGAGATTGTGCTTTACTAGAAGATTGCTGGGTAAAGGCTTTTTGTTTGGAGAAATAAACAAAAAGCATCTGAACTACTACAAGAAGCTGTGGAACAGACAGGAGAATATTTTTAAAAGTAGGGACCAGCACAGTAATTAGATTTTGTTAAAAGGGAAGCAAATACTAATGCTTTGCCAGAAAACAACTCTTAAAATGAGTTAATGCTCATCTGAAATGATGAGCAAAAAGGTCTTCTAAGCTTTTACACTTCATACAAATCAGTTGTGAAAAGTCTTCCTATGCAATGCTGTAAAAATTGAGGACTACACATGAAAGTCTGGTGGCTGTTAGAAAACTGAGGTGTTATGCCAGGAAACAGAATTCAGCTGTGGAAAATTCACAGCATGTGTGAATAACAGCAGGGAAGGCACCTCTAAAGCTCCTGATGTACATCACCAGCACCAAGGGAACAGGCAGGACACACTGCACCAACACAAAGGTGAGTGAGCTTCAGTGGGTTTTGAGAGCTCAGCATTAATTCACTCAGTAACTTTGTGGCTAATGAACTTGCTCATTAATGCTGTTTTTAAAAAATACCTAATTCACAAAGCTGAGCCATGGAACAAAAATGAGATTAATGTGTTTCACATGGCAATTTGTTACGAGATATGAGTGATCTGCTCGTGCAGAACAGTTAGTGTTTTGTTTTCAGCTAGGGATTGGAGGAGTACAAGTTTTAAATATATAATATCTCATACAAAAATGCTTTGCAATTAATTTTTCACACATCTTTTGACACTGCATCTTTTAGGGAGCTTTAGTTGTTTTGTTCACCAACCTATTTAGTAGGGAAAACCTCTCTTGTAATGATAACTTTTCTTCTGTCCATGTAATTTCTATTGTTTGAAATGTCAAGGAGCCTGGAGTACATAAAACATAGAAAGCAAACCCCATTAAATACTGAATGAGGTGACGGAGGAAACAGAAAATTGATACTGCTTGAAAAAAACTCCATTAATAAGTGGTTCATTTTTTAATTGAGAAAACAAAAATGCTTTAGACAGTAATGAAATAGCATTTTTAATGCCATTAACTCTGGAAGTTCCAAATCACTACGAGCTTTGAGCCACACAATTGCAATTTTTTCCTCTCATCTCCCTAAAGCTTTTATTTGGCACAAACACTGAAGAACAAACTATAAAAGCATTACCAGTATTTGTGACATTCTCTCTTTCCTGTTCTTGAAGAAGAAAAGATTTATTTTACTGTCTGAAGATCAAAAAAATGGGGAAACATTTTGATAGCTGAGGAAAACAAGTTTCGATACTGTCTAACCAGCATTGAAGTCACACTATGAATTGACACAAACTCCTTTGCACTTGACAGTTTTCATCACATTAGGGAAAAGAATCACTCAGCAGTTTCAGATCAAGATTTTGATCTCACTTTAGATTGGTGGAAACTCACAGTAATTCCACTGAAGTCTTTAATCCTCCCAGAATATCTTTATAGTAATGTTACAATCTGTATTTATTTTGGCCCAGGCCATTCTATCCACTTGTTCAGCTCCCAACCAAAGGATTGCTGGTAGCAAGGGAATAACCAAAAGTTCAGAGATACTTTTTGAGAGAGTGAGAAAGAGAGGTAACACCAAATTGAAGGAGGGCTGAGGGGACAGATGGGCACAATGGGATACAAACACAGAAGACCTAAAATATCCCTGCAGCACCTCCTCAAAAAAAAAAAAAAGAAAAACCCACCAAAACCTCTCACCATCTTTGCCATCTGGCAAACCACAAGAGCTTCCCTCCAAAGCTGGCACAGCTGCCTTCCTTTTAAGGTCAGGTGCTGGCCAAGGCTTTGAACATTCAGCTCTCTCCTAGGTGAACCAAGGAGGATTCCTGCTTAAAATACCTATCCTGAGATTCAGACTGGAAAACTAAAGGAAGACCTCTACTATGGAACATACTCTGCCATCATCTATGGGACTTGAGGGAAGATGCCAGAGAGAAGAAAAATATGGTTTTAATCCCACATTTTTCCTGTTAGAAGAGAGATTACTTAAATTATTATTTAAATTATAATTTTATTAATCTGTCTTTGCAGCGATGAATATTACAGGAAGAGCAATTTTCCCTTCCATTTATACATGGCCTATATTGCTTGCACATGCACATTTTTTAAGAAATAGAACATCACAGTAACAGGAGACAGAGCCATATTTGCATATTAAATATACATTATTTCATTGGCTTTGACGGTGAGAAGATTTTTCTTACCCATATTGGAAGTTAGGAGAATAGTTAAGTAAAATGTTAATAGCCAGTAGAGCTGTGTCCTGGCCTCCAGACCCTCTCCTGCAGCTTGTGCCATGTACTTGGTTTTATTTCACATGTCCCTGGTTTTATTTCACATGTCCCTGATGTTCAGTTTTCTATACAAAACCCACTAGCACCAACAGCTCCTTTTCAGCTTAATTTTTCTTACAGATAATATATGGAGGAAGGTGCAATTTCTCCATAGTTCTGCCCCCCAATTTCACCCCATTTGCCTCTCTTCTCAT
>NW_008672865.1:13908-31028 GCF_000695815.1 Acanthisitta chloris
CATTAGGGTGGCAGGACACTTGTGAAATACAGCCACAAATCCAGTTTCTGATCAATAGCATTCTGGAATGGGCATGATCCTACACAGGCAGAAGCAGAAAGGCAATTTTTGGCAGAAACACCAAGCACTAGAGAGATGCAGAGAGGCAAAACTGATCTTTTTTCATGTGTCAGAGACCATAGAAGTAATTTTTTGCCTGTTACCTGTGGGACAATATAAAGAACATGGGTTTTGTCAACAGCTTTTATTTCTTTATGTACAATTGCTGAAGTCAAAACAAAACCAAGTTTCTGATGAAAGACCTTTCTTGTGGAAGGCAACTTAGCTAAGTCAGAGAATGGAGAAGTGCAATAGAAAGTTGTACTCATCAGAAATACCTATGAGTCCTCTATGATTTTACAGGGATCAATAAAGTAATAGAAACAAATTGGTACAGAGCAGTAACCAGGATACTCTGAGGAACTACTGCTCCAAAGGAATTTCCCTTTCCCCATTCCTCATCTTTCCATATCTTCAAGCCCTGGTTACCTGTAGGTTCTGAGCTTTGAGATTCTGCTAATGAGAATTTTATCAGTCTTAAGCATTTAATTGATTTTTACCTTCAGTATCATGTAGCACAGTCTCCACATGAGGGGAATTAAGAACTGACACTTCCATGCGCTGTTCTACTTATCTATTTTATTCTTTGCTCTTCTGCTTCATTCTGTTCACAGAATGCATTTATTACTCTGCTCCACCACACAAAGCCTTTTCCCAGCTACATCAGAGAAAGCTAACAGAACAAATACTGTTTAAGTCCCCCAAAGTCTGGCAAAACTGTAGGAATAATGGTGAGTCTCATTACAAGAAGATGAAAGAAGGAAGAACTAAAGGCTTGAAAAACAGTATCTTGAGCCCAAGCTATTCTGCTAAAACCTTGCAAGAGCCCTAGGTCCTTAATGGATGTGAGGAAATCAATTCATACTGATAGTAACACTCATCATTCCACATAAATTTTAAGCCATTTTAGAATAAAAGCACAATCTGCATTGGCATGACAGGATTGTGACAGGTTTCTGTCCTCTCTCAGAGGCCAGAATGTCACTGCAAATTGCCACTTATAAAATGTGCTCTATCAAAAAGAAGGTATTGGGAATTAAAAGTCAAAGTAGTTTTATATAAGCCAAAAATGTCCTTGTTTATGAAATGCTTAAACAAAAACCTAGTGTATGCACAGGTTTATTGTCCACAAAGTTCAGCAAGAAGACACATTTGATTGTCTAACAACCCTTAAATCTTGTTTCCATTGATGGGTTGCTGTCAGATTAAAACCTGTGAAGTACAAAGCAAACAAATGTGAATATTAAAGCTTCTCCACTAGTCAGGAATACTTTGCATAAGAAAGTGACCCTACTAATTCCAAGTGCTTTTCATTTCAGTGGAATGCACAGTGGAGTTGATCTCAAGCAAAGGGCTGAAGATACCTGAAGTACTGTCCAGGAAAAATGAAGAGTCTGGTTAGTTGATATACTTCAATTAGAATCTAAATTTTGCTCTCAATGAAAATCTTTGAACGACTCAATTTAATTTCTACTCATTTGACACCCTGAGCTGTGTGTTGATTCCTTCCCAAACCATGAAGCTAGGGCAGACCTTACTGTACCATGGGCAGGTCCATTCTTTTTCAGAAGGTTGGAAAGATCACTGGAAAATAAGATCAGGCTCAGTGTTCAGACTGAGGTTTTGCCACAGGATTTCTGAGCTCATTGGAGCTTTTAAGGATTTTATTTTTAGGGTAGACACATGGCAAATAGTGCATTGCTGATTGAACTAATCCCATAAATAACCCTTGCAAAGCTGAACACTGAGAGAACAAGAAGTGGTGTTCATCACCCATCTTTGCTTAAATAGTTACAAAGTTCTTTGAGCCAGACTTTTTGTTTTGAATTTAATATGTAACTGAGCCTAGCAAGAATTTCTGGAATTTCTAGGTACACCTTTTACCACTGACATTTTAGGAGAACGGTGTTAGATCAAGACAGACTCTTTGGAAGAAGCCTTAGTCACACCTTGTAAGGTTCCAAGGTACCAGAGACACTGTCTTACAGAGCTCAGAATTTTGTGAAAGAGGCACCACAAGACATTTTACACTGAAGCCCAGAGTACCTCTCTTCTGGCATTTCTTCTTCAAGAAATTGTTCACAAAGAGAGAAAAAAAAAAGCATCAGTATATTCCAAGAGAGGGAACACACACTTATGAAGCAAATGATCTTGTTGAAATGAAGTCCCCATCCAAAACACACTTTCAACTATAATCTTAGTATTCTTAGTTCTTACAAGTAGGATTAATTTTTTTTTTATTCTTAGAAGAATGCTCTTAACTGACTTCAAAGTAAAAGTAGATGAAAAGCTTAGAAAACTGAAAAGTGCTGATTTTCCAAAATGCAAGATACTAACAGGAAAAAAATCCCCAGAAAGCTGTTTATATCTGTACATCTCTTCCTATATATAGGCACATACACAAATAGCTAATGTTAAATTACAGATGACATTAAGATTTGATTAAGCTTTTAAATTCAAAATTTGAATAACACCTCCTACCCAATTTTCCCAAATGTTATTTCTTGATACTCAGCTAATGTGGGTTAATTTTTCAACTGTTAATCCTCTTGCCTCTTTCTGTGTCCCACAGGACAGGAACAAGACACCCTGGACAGCTTTGGCTGAACAGCAGCAACTGAGAAATGAGAAATATCTGAATGTTTTTTCCCAGGTTTTTATGACAACACTTAGAACTTTTAACAGTATTTTCTCCTACTTAATTCCCCTTTCTAATTTCACACACAGAGGATATTATTTGGCACGTGAATAGCCCCCTGTAGTTTTGAATTCATACACTGGTTAGATGGACAGATAAACTCCTGTCTCTCCTGCTCTTGATGCTTGTCTGGGGACAGTTTTCAATAGCAGGTTAGAAGGCAACAGCACATCAATCCATAATGTAAGAATGAGAGCCTCCAAATAAAAGAAGTAATCTTCTTCTTTGCACTAGCTTTAAATGTTTTCAAGTTCCCAGCAAATCAATAAGAATTCCATATTGCTATTTTTGAAAAAGTAACCACAAGAGAACTTTGCAGCATGAAACTCCCTCACACCTTAGTGTGCAGCAGTTCTGACTCTTACACAGGGTGTGAGATGACTCTTGTTCAAATATACCTCATATCTAATATCTTCATGATGAGCTTCATTCTTCCTCTTTTATATGGCATCAAGGACGTTTTTACCATGCTGCAAGAGATCTCCCAAAGTCAGTCTTCTTCCAGCTGCTCAATTTTACATGAAACACTGAAATATTCATTGGAGCAAATAGAGAGGATTGAAAACAAGTCTGTAGCTTTGGGGTTAGGGCACTCAGCTGGCAGGGGCAGCACCTGAGTGCCAATACCTTTGCAAATGAATATTTAATTATTTATACAAAATTGAACAGCTGCAATAAGGGAGAGAGAGAGATCTCCTGCCAAATGGGTTAGAGCACTTTTCAGAGACAATTTGAGGTAAATGATTCTAGAAAAAGCACTAGACCCATTCAGCCAAATGCAGCAGCTGAAGGAATTCTCTTCAGTGAGGAAACACAGTAAACCTAACCCTGAAATTAATAAAATAGTACCATAATAAAAATAACCATTTCAATGCTGATTCAAGATTGTGGTGTAAGTGCCCATTATATTCTATAATTTCTCTCTCATACAAGCTGTGATAAGCCCTGTTATATCTTAAATCTAAATTTCTATATTTAAGCCGTTTGATGTTATGAAAAACCTAAAAAAACCTCAGTAATTGAAGTTTCCATTTTATATATTTATCAACTCTTTCCTTTTGTTCTTAGAGTAAATGCTTAAAACTATATGGGTTCTTTTCTCCTCATTTTAATTCCTGTTTATTTAAATATCTTTTTAATTAAAATAATAAGTCTTTTTTTTTGCCAAAATACTAAGTTTCTATCTTTGAAACCCATGATCCTGTATAAATAAAATCACATTGAGCTTTTGACCAGAGATCGAAAATCTTTTGTACCCAAGTCAATATTCTGACAGATAAAGGTTAGGTGTGTCAGACACAAAATCATTTCAGTAAAATGAGTTTGCAGTTGCTGACAGCTTCAGTTATCTACATTTTTTGCAGGTCCAAACCAATTTTACCACATTTTGAGGACTGTCCAAGAAGTTGTGTGCAGTTTCTGTGGCTGTAGAACCATCCACAGACAGAAATGGTGACTAAATCTATTTCAAAGAGCCAAGGATATAGTTCAGGAATCTCATCCCTAATTAATTTACCTAATCCCTTGTTGAACCTATTGATACTTTTGATCTCTGCAGGGTCATGTTGCAAAGAAAACGACCACAACACAACTAAATTCACTGTCTGGGATTTTCTGGCATCTTTTTGTTGGACTGACCATGATCTCTCAACACAAACTCTGTATGTAAGATAAACTGCTTTGAAAGAGTAGCTTTGTAGAATATTCTTTTAGCAATTCTGGGTCTGTTTTATAATACTAAAATCCACATTTAAGCTACTCACAAAAAAATTAAAAGAATGAACGCTATTCAAATTTTCTCAATTGGCACAAACATATGAGGGAAGTAATTGAAAAACTAAAACTAGCTGAAAACAAGTTTGAGAAAATGAAATACAAGTGAGTGTAGCACAGATTAAAGTAATTAAGGTAAAGCATACAATTACAGCATTTTAAATGGATGGCAGCATATCCTTTACAGTTTACTGAGCCCTATCGATAAAAGCATCAACATTTTTCAGCCAGACAAGGTTTCATGTTCCTGTTAAACAGCTAGCTAAGCACACTCCATCTTCCTCTCTGGGATGCAATCACAGCCATCAGCACAATTCCAAAGCAGCATCTTTCCCTGAATGCCAACCATGTACAATGAGAACACGTCCACTTGTTTGTTTTTCCATTTAAAGCAGCAAAAGCCTCATGTCTTAGCAGCAAACACACTAGAAACAATTTGTCAACTTTTGCCATTAAACTCACTCCATGGACCCTTTGCTGTGCAGTTTGTGAAACAGAACATTCTGATCAATCCCTCAACATCCAGCACACTTCAATTCTGTGAGAAGCTAGTTAGGAAAGCTACATCACATGAAGCTTTGTTAACCCTAATGATCTAAAATGAAACTCTTTTTCCTCTCCACTCTCCACCACAAACTTCTTTCACTCACACAAGCTCCTTTTGTATTTGACCCTGTCCTGCATGACATCCTTATCTCTAAATACTGTGCAATACTTGGGTTGTTTTTTTGGATGGCAATATAGAAAGGACTGTTATTTAGTGTTATTAAGCCCTACTAATACTTTCATTATAATTGTAAAAAGTCAAACATATGCAATTTGTCAAATACTGGGAGAACTATCATTATGCTGATGCTCTTCATTTGCATTGTTAAAAAGCAATTGTTGTTTCCTTAGTAAGAACAGGAAAATTGTATCTGGCAAAACATTTCCACTCCTGCAGCAGAGCAATGGATCATCTCCACTGATGTAAAACAAAGTGAGATATTCCATTAGCATAGGCAAAGCAGCTACACAACATCACTTTTTGTTCATGGACAAAGGGAAACCTTCACCGTGTGCAATTTAATGAGTAACATAATCTAATACGTGACTTTCTCACTTGCCTAATTTAGTTTTGTGAAGAACTCCCTGCTAGCTTGAACAAGGACAGAAAAGGAAAGTGTCTCAAATGCTGAATTGTGAAAAGCTAATAAGAAAGATACTGCAGTAATTTAATGGAGAACAGATATTACCCCCACAAAATCAGTAACACTGAGACATCACCAGGCTGAACCACAGCTGTGAGAGCTGAAGTTGTGTTCAGTGCAATGTTGATGACATTTCCTAAGCTATCTTCATTCACTCCTTTTCCCCAGCAGCTAACCCATTCTCATGGTGCAAAAATTTCTTAACACTCAAGATTTTCAAATGTTAGGTTGGGAAGCAAAATCTATTATTACTAAGCAGACAAACAAAAACAGTTGATAGAGCAACTTCATGTTTTGCATGTGTCCTGACCGAGTGATTCCCCTCACTGGCTGCATTTGCAGATGTAATATTTCACCTGGAAAAGAAAAACTGAATAAGCAGTATTTTTCTCTCAATAAGTGCTTGTGGTGGTATCTCCAGTTTAACCATCAGAGACTAGAAAGGTAAAACTAGTGTTCAGTGTTAATGACTGTTCTGTTGGCAAAGTTTCCTTTTTTCCCCTAATACCAATGATGTGACAAGAACTGTGCAGTACATTAAGGGTCTCAAAAAGCTCATGAAGCCCAAGTAGCAAATCCCACATTGCTCCATCTAAACAAAAGGGCAGTAAGACAAACCCAGCAATAACATAATTCACAGATACTGTAAACTGGCAGTGAAATTTTGTAATGTTGTTAAATCCTTTTTCTGTCATAGAGATATGGAACACTGATTTTTTTCCCCTTGATCCCAAGGAAACAATGCTCTTAAATCCTTTTTCTGTCATAGAGAACACGGATTTTTTTCCCCTTGATCCCAAGGAAAGGTGGAATATCACTTCACACTTTGTCTCCTTGACTAGCTTTGGAACACGTTCCCCAATGTTAACAAAATCTGACAGAGAGCTCTGGCCTCAGAGATATTATGTTCTCACAAGTTTTGTGACACTAAACAGATGGGAAGAGGAGAGAGATCTTTATGTAATCACATTACATATTCCACTGAGAGAAAAGCTTCAGAATACACTTAATGCTTTTTTTTAAATACAGAGTATTTCCAGGAAAGAGAACTTATGCCCTGGCCAGAGAAAAAACTTGAGGCAAAGGATCTAAGCAGACATAAAACATACATAACAGACAAACAGCTTCCTAATTCTGGTGTTTATGAAGTTAACTTGTTTTGAAGGAGAGGCAGAACTAGAGACATCATGTTTATTTGTTATCTCCTACCTGACTTTGGAGATTTCCAGTTCCTAGCAAGTGTGATGACTTCAGTGGTAGTGATAACACTGGCAGGTTACAACTCGTGATTCATTGGTGCTGTTCTGCAACATCACAGCAGGAAACACAGATCAGAACAGCGTTTTTTTCATTTCAGATTAGGTTTTTGATAACTCCTGGCTCTATATTTGTATCTTTTAAAGTGTTTTTCTTTAACATTGTAGGAATTCAGCAGCAAATAACTATTTCCAGTGTTTACTGTGCACTGTAAGAGTGTCACCTTTGCATGCTTTTACCCTCTTTTTTCTGAGGTTACTGACTTCTAGTGTTAGTCACAATTCCTGTGCAGCTATTCTAATATATGCTACTTTCAAACAAAGAGCTAGGAACCAATATACCCATGGAAAGCATGAGGAGCAATGTGTTTCAGGTATATGTTGTTCCAGCATGGAGAACTATCTCACAGCTATGTGGGGGATTCATAATTGCCCTTTGCCACAACTTATGGAAGAACAAAAAATAAATCATCAGACATTTCACTTCTTAACCAACACTGGACTATGGAAGGTTGTCTGACATGTATGCCAAGGCCAGTGTACAGCTGAATCTCCTCAGGGTTACAAAATCAGAATTGGAGGGAACAAACTCTCCTAATAAACATTCTTTTCCTTTCCAAGCAAGTTGTATCTGCTCCATTTTCCTTGTCTTGCCCCACGTGTACAAAGACACAAAATCTCCTTCTTGTCCTTAGTTGATCTTTGTTCCCCTTTCTTGTCAAGTGCAATTTCAAAGAACACTAACTAAACATAACCAAATTCTTTTAAAATTAAAAATCTGCTTTGAAAAGCAGAACTGAAAGCTGCATTGACAATGAGTACTGATATTCTCCAATCCAAACATTTAAATTACAGGCAGTAGTTTTCATGCATAGCCAGATAGCATTAAGATAAGTTACTATCTGGATTTTTTATAACTCTTCCAGTGAAATCTGAAGCTGCCTCTCTTTAAATTTCAATTGTTCCCTGTGCCTCCAAAACACTGGAAAAAATACTAATGTTCTTCATTTTCTCTTAGATCACAGAATCATAGAATCAACCAGGTCAGAAAAGACCTCCAAGAGCATCAAGTCCAACCCTACCGTGGTCACTAGCCCATGGCACGAAGTGCCACATCCAGTCTCAGCTTGAAAACCTCCAGGGATGGTGAATCCACCACCTCCCTGGGCAGCACATTCCAATGCCTGAGCACTCTCTCTGGAAAAAATCTCTCCCAAATATCCAACCTAACCCTCCCCTGGCAGAGCTTGAGTCTGTGCCCTCACACATGTGTTGAAGTGTGTTTCATCCTTGAATCATCTCTTAGGGAAGGACTTAAACTGTGTTTCTCTTTCTTCTCTTTCCAGTCAGATGATAATTTAAGATGACTGATTCCAGAATAAAATGGTGAACAAAATGTCTCAGGGTCTAATGGTATAGTGTTAGCTTTGAGAGATGCAATTACAGGAGCTGGAAAACTGTAAGCACAAAGCATATTTTGAATACTGAAAAAAAAATCTTCATTTCTTAGTGAATACCCTCAGGCAGCTATGAATATGCCTATACAGCATACAAGATGAGTTACCAAAGGACAACGAGACATATAAATTAATTTTAAGCAGCTTAATCTGGATACCATCCATGATACAGCTCAGAGCTCAAGTTAAGTTTTCTCACCCAAAAGCAGCTCATTTGGCCCTTGCAATTCTGAGTGTGAGCTAAGTCTTATACCATCTCACACTGAGCACCTCCTGTCCCTTCTGCTTGTTGGGCATAACACCTACAGCATTCAGGAAAGCTGTGGGACAGTAGTTCAACACAATTCATATTCTAATTTTGAAACAGGGAAATCTGAGTGCTTAATATGTGGAAAGCATAGACAGTGAGTCAAACAACCAGGCTTAATTCTTTCCGTTTGACAGCTAATCTTTTCTCAATTCTGTCTGGATATCTTTTTTCCATCAAGATTTAGGTCTTTCTCTTTCAACATTCAGACTCTTCCATGTCATCCCACCTGCTCTCCTCTCAAGCTTTTGCATACCAAATATTCAGCAAGTCTCAATCTTCAATTTCTCCCATAACTAAAGGTAAGGATTTGAAAGGTATTTTCATGTATGTTCTCAGCTGGGTAGTCTCTGCTCAGGATTAATGTTGTTTCAAAAGCAAGTGCAGCAGTTCTGCCAGCAGAAGACAAATTTGCTCTCTATTTTGAGCTTCAGATAAATCTTAAACACAGCTGAAGGCATTCAAGTCATCAAATGAGAGCACATACAGCACTTGCATAATATCTATCAGCATATGGCTAGCAGAGCCTGCTTAGGTCACAGGGATGGATCTTCACAAAGTGAATGAGCACAGTTTGTTCAGGTTTTTAGGCTTATTGAAAAAAAAGATCTGTTTCAATTCCAGGACTAGTTATTTTCCTGTGTGCAGTCCTGGCAGCATACCATTTTCTTAGAAGCTGTAATTTGGAACAGTGGCTTTTTTCCTCTAAAGGGAAAATCTCAAATGTTTTGTAATGATTATATATACACTTGCAAATTCAGAGGATTGTTCCAAGTGCCTGAGCTACCTGAGTTTGAAGCATTTGTTCTTAGTTTTCACAAAACCAACTGATAGACATGGTTGAAATTTTTTTTCTTAAATCAGGTATCTCTTACTGCTGGCTACATTTTTCTGAGCCTTTTTTGGTTTTCTTGTCCTGCTGCAGGAAATAAATTTTGTAGCTGATTTCTCTATAAACACACTTACTGTTTCTCCTGACAACATTAACTGTGAAAAACATGTTCATTTGCTTTGCTAGGCAAGGTGATTATTCCTAGATACTTTGAAAACATATATTTGCACAGTTTTGTGTTCTCCCTTATAACCTGAATTTAGCCTCCAGCTGTCCAAGCAAGACAACCCATACAAGTATTGCCAGACCAGAGAGATCTTGAAGCCTTTACAGAAACATGTTAAGAACCAGGACACAACATAGATAATCCATGGGTAGGCCAAGCCAAGCAAACAATTAAGGCAGATCTGGTGTTTGAAACTCTGCCAACTATCCAAGTCCAAAACTGCAAGAATATGGCTATTATGATATAAAGCCTGTTTTGCATGGATGTGGAATACCATTGTTTTATTTTGTCTAATTGATTGTAAATATGTGACTGCAGGGAAGTGCTGTCCTCAAAAACATATTTTCAAAATTGCAGTGACAATTACACCCCGTGAAAATGGTCTATGCTCCCAAATCCTGTCAGCAGCTGTCAAACTCCCATTCAAAATATTTTGTTTTCCCAACTTTCCCAGCTGCCTCTGGAAACAGCATATGCTTTTGAGGATGAAGATGATGCACCCAGCTGTAAATAAAAGAAACAAGCATTTGATGAAATCTGGAGGACAGCAAGAAGACAGACAATACCTAGAGTACTTTCTAATGGAAGTTTGTGGCTCTTCCATGAAGATGAAGATCTCCTGCCTGGATTGTTAAAGTAAATAATTATTTTCTAACACAGTATTATAGTATCATAGTATGTTCTTCTTTAAAGCACACATCCCCCATAAATACTTCAAATAGTTCCAGTTTACTGCAGAAACCTTCCTTCTTACAGGTAGGAATCCTCCCCCTCCAAAATCTCCTTTTTATATGTGTACTCTACAAGGTAATGCCCTAGAGAGATTTTCAAGCTAGCCAAAATTACAGAGAAGAACTGAAAAAACTCACCCCACTATCACATCAGGCTAAGCAGACCTAAAAGCTTATAGAACTAAACTGCTGTGAGTACTTGAGCTGACCCTGTAAGGTATGAGTATATAGGGTAGCTAATATACCCTCCACTGCACATGAAAATTAAAAGCATTTCACTGCACCATTCCAGTTGTTTAATTTTAAAGCATCAAATAACAGCTTAATAAACCTCTAATTATGTCGCTTTATCATAAATTATTCAAAAGGCATTTCACATATTCCACAGTAAACTGATTTCCTTCAGCTCTTTGGCACACAAATATCTCATTTCAAATATTTACAGAGGAACATGCCAGAAACCTAGTTCAAAGGAGTTTTGACAAATCAGAAAAGTTTTACTAAAATATAATCTCAAACATATGGTTTCTTTAGCTCATGCAATTTCTGAGCCCAGGGTGAAATTGATAGCTAATGAAGAACAAACAGAAAAAGCTACAAGTTTCATATGAAAATGAAATATTCTATGAAAAGATTAAGTTTCATTTCCATTAAGGAAGAAATTTGCCTTTAGCTCCAGGATTGGCTTCCAAATGGTGCCAGATTTCACTGATGCAGAGCTTGACATTAGAGACACAGTGAGGAAGACACAGTGTGTCACAGAACATAAAATTTCAAATGTGCCTTCCATTTGCTACTCATTTTTGACAGTCACCTTGGATCCAAACCTCAGGAAGATCCCTTAAAACTCAAGAGCTAGAAGAAACAAACAAAGCAATCTGTGGTTTTAGAAGAAAGTTTGATAATATTTAAACTTATGGTTAGTCTTTTCATTACTTTTTTTCTCAGTCAGAGAAGTCAGGAGTCCTTACTGTTAGCTGTGCTAGTAGCACATTATTCAAATGCGAAGGTTTCCTCTTTACTCTGCCTTGCTGCTTTATGCCCAACTGCTTTCAACTCATCACTTGCTGTCAGAACACACAGCAACATGTGTAAAAACACATCTTTTGGAAAGAAATCCTCATATTTTCTTGCAGCATCAATCATTTCACACTTCTTACAGTCAGACATGAAGTTGATAACTGCACTGGATTAAAAATGTCTTCTTAATCAAGGTTATAGATGATGGTTCCCTTTACAGCCTATTATGAAGAAAAACTTTTATCTGGTCCAAATTCAGCAAAGATACACACACAATGTTTATTAAGAGGCCAAAATCAGTTCTGGGTTGCACATAGCAACACTGGAGCCATGTGCAGGTGAAAATGTGTTATTAAATGGGTTTTTGAAGAAACAATATTCATGCCAACTTCCTGCTATGCATTTTATATGAGGAAATTGCTATATTTACATCAGCTCTATTTTAGGATAGCTTTCCTTTTATAAAATGCCTTGACTATTAAAGTTGGCAGCTAGTTTTATAACTAAAATTTGTTCAAAGTGTCTGACCTTTCTGGATGGCACCACAAACTTGTAAGCTCTGCTAAATATAGCAGTGAGCAATTCAAATTATCAACCTAAGTTCCATTTGTTCAGTTTGCTAAGTCAGTTCACAGGTGCTTCTGTGAAATTCAGGGGTTCAAAGACTCACATGAGAAAACAGCATTCAGCTAACTGAGCTCAAATAGAAGAATATCTTTCCTTATGCTGAGGATGCTTTTGTGTAAGGTTGCTTTTCAAAAAAGCTGAATAAATGAGGGTCTAGAGAATCATGGAATCATTTCAGTTGGCAAAGACCTCAAAGATCAACAAGTCCAACTCCAGCCCAGCACTGCCACGACCACCACTAAACCATGTTCCTGAGCTCCACAGCTACACATCCTTTAAATACTACCAGAGATGGTGACCCCACAACTGCTCTGGGCAGCTTTTTCTAGTGCTTGACAACCTGTTTGTTGGAGAAAATTTTCCTCATATCCATAAACCTCCCTCTAAACTGTCCCCTGGATGCTCAGGTGTAACAGTAAATTAGGAAATAATTTATTATCTCTAAACACACTTGGTCTTGATGCAGAAAAGATACTTTTAAATGGTGGTAAACAAGTTCAAGTCCTCCTTTTTTCAGCCTCCTGGCAAACAGAGAGGTTTTGCCTTGGATCACATGTGTAATTGAACTGTGCTTTCTCCTTCCTGGAATACAACATCAAGCTCTCCCTACTTACAATAGACACAGAGATCATAGCAATAAGAAAAGAAAAACAAGATACTGTACCTTAATAAGGTACAATTTAGCAGAACCAAACTATTTTTGAGTCATTTGCATAAAAAAATACAGCAGCTACCTAAATTTAGCTTTAGCACCAGTACTAAATTTGATCGTATTCATTGTCTCTGTATTACTTTGCCATGCCAGTGGTAGAAACTGCAGAGCACATGAGGTATGTTAGAGCAAACCTCATTAAAACAAAATAGCTTCCAGCTACTTCCATTTGCATTATTCCCAAAATTGCATTCTATCATAATGACATTTGAAGCGAATTCCGAAAGAATCGCTATTGTTTGAATGAATTGCCCTCTCTCATGAAGGAGAGAGTGCCATGAGCAGAATGAATCTCCAAGTACATCAGACAATATTTCTCATACTTACTGGCAGTATTAATGAGATTTGCTGTAGATGAAATTGGTAAAATTGGGAATAGCAGGTTCACCAAGCAAAGTATTTGTGTGTTCCAGGAGATTTCAACAGACTGAACAACAATGGATCTCCAGAATACAATTATGCAAATACTTTATTCCCTTCAATTAATAAAGCTAACTCTATATTAACCATGCTCTCAGGAGCAAGAATTTGGTTGTGAAAAGTAATTTTTTATTTGATATTGATATTTTTCTCTTTGAATCTTTGTTTAATGAGAAGAGACAGAATTTTTTGACACTTGTTTGCTATCTTTTAAATCTGTTTGCCTCAGTGTGAGGGGAAAAACAAACTGTCTCTTCATCTCAGCAACAGAAGAGACAATGTTGGTGCAGTCTCATGTCACTGTGAAGTAGAATTGGCTAGAAAGGTTAACTACTTCTCTGTCATCCAGTAAAGAGGAAGCAAAGAAATGATGACTGAAGAGTTGTATGGTGACAAAGGTAGTGGAGATAACAGAACCCAGTGGAGCTGTTTCTGTTCAAGGGTTACTGACCTAACTGCTACATTTCAGTGGAGCTCCCCTGAATTTTACAGTCATAGAAAATATGTCTGAAGCAAGTCTTGAGAAGCCATTTATTATTGCAGTCCCATTTCAATATGTGTCATATCCTTTCCTGAAGAGCTGCTACTAATCAATTTATTTCCCCATTCTTGTTTGTGCTGAGGAACTCCAATTCACAGCATCTTGCACATGCTACTCTCAAAATTAATACTAATTTTCAGATGATTACTTCAATTTGCAGAAATTATATTTATATTCAAATGCTATTCTATAGCACATCCATAATGAGGAAATATTTTACACAAGCTCTTCACTCTGCTGGAAGCAAAAGAAACCACATGAAATAGCACAGATTTGGACTTACAGGTGAGCAGGTCTAGCAACAGGCCTAGGAACAGGAATCTGATCTCAGGTCTTCCTCCCTCCAGACCCATCACATATAGAGCAAGCAATGATGAGCAACATTTGTTCTAGAGATACTTGATGCCATCTGGAAAAACAGGGACAAACAATTCATGGGGATTTTTAGATACTGATATAGATGCAGAACTATACATAGAAGACAATATTTATCACTGATGTGCCCTACAATTGTTATGTTTATATAATAAAGCACAAAATTCCTTTAATGCCAGCTGGATTGAGCAGGTGAAAAATATTATGTTGGAAATAGACTAAGACTTTAAAATATTTTTAAAAACAAATTCAGGTTACAGTGTCTGGTGGAGGATTTGAGTCAGTAAACCACATTGCAGCCAGATATTCTCACTCCACACTTCGAGAGAGGTTTGAGACTGTTCTGTGTTCAGGAAAACATTGCATTAGAAGTTTAAATCCATCTCTGTACAGCTGACTATGCTATGTCAGTGTGACCACTGGACTAAAGTGTTACCTGAATGATTTAAAGAGGTTTCAGTAGCAGAGATCCATACAAAGAAGAGGGAAGGGCAGTTGACATACAATGCTTTTCCTGCTGTCGTAAGAACCACAGAATTATGGAATGATTATCTGCCAAAGGCTGAACACATTGAAGACAACTCAGCTGCTGGTTTTCCTTCACAGTATGACACAACCTAATGATCCTTCAGTGCTTTTTCTTTATACTGTTATTTTTCCAATAAATAGTGTGAACTTGTTTCTTCTCACCCCCTGAGTAATAATATCTGACAATTTATTTGGAGCAACAAATTGGTGTTATTTCTCTAGTTCCTCCACAGGAGATGTACTGGAACATCTTTATCTCACTGACTCCTATGGATATGGTCTGTCCTGTCCAAAAAAAGTATAGAATTGAGGAGCCAGGGCACAAGTGCTTTCCAATTGTCTGCAGCATTTATTCTCTCAGGAAGTTCTGGAAACTCACACATCAGCTATGACAGCAATGGCAAGATTCATGGAGATTTGGAAACTTTTTGCATTGGCTCCTCATCGTTTAAGGTTCTCAGTTTGTAACCATATATTTGTTTCTTCATTCTTAGCCATTATCTTCTCACTCTGCTGTGTAATTTTTAAGGCCTTTTAACTAACTAGTGCAATGGTTATTATTGCCTGAAAATGTCTGTGACTCTGAAACTCCTACACCATCCTTCCTCATCTACCACTCAGCCAGACTCTGTGGATGTCAGTTAACTTCAGGCACCCTGGACTGAGTAGAATTCACAAAGAAAAGTTTTAAAGGTCAGGCATTTGCAGTGAGGCAGCTGTAATTGAAACATTGCTAAGTATTAAAACGGCCAAAAAACCCTAAGGCAATCTCAGGTTAAAGCAAAGGATCACTAGTCCTACATAAAACAATTTTCAACCTGCACATGTTGGGGTTGGCACTGGCTGAGTGCAGACACCCACCCAGAGCCCCCTCACCTCCCTCCTCGGCTGAGCAGGGGGAAAAACAAGGTGAGAAACCTTGTGGGTGAAGCTGAGGGTGAGGATATCACTTAGCAGTTACTGTCATAGGCAGAACTGACTTGGGGAAGTTTAACATATTGTCAAATGCACAAAGAAAGACAAAACTAACCTGAGATTCCTCTTACTGCTGTGCATAATCAAACTTATTATGGCATTCACTAGGAGATGTTCTGCCCAGTTAAAGATGTTCCCCATTCTGCCAGGAAGAAAATAGGAAGAGAAATCTCTTCCTGGTTTTACAGATCAGCCACAGCCTAAATGTTCTTCTGCTCACTAGGCACAGGTTGGATTAGAAAGGTGCTGGGCTGTGCTTGCATACAATGCACACATTTCTGCCCCTGCTTCTACAGAAGGACTCATCCCCCTAAAATCACTGCTGCATACACACCAACCATGGAGCAATGTGAAAATCACTTTTAGTGGCTGTAAGTTTAACAGCAAAAACCTCTGAGCTCTTGTGCTCATTTCCCACAAGTAAACAGGAAGATAGAAGGAGTTACATGTTGTATTAAAGACACTGTAAGACCTGCATATATTTGTGCTCTTCAGAGAATACTTCCCCAAAGTATTCAGCAGTGGAGGGACATATCCCTTTCTCATAAAAGTCGTTTTGCTACAGAGGACACCCCATGTCATCCTGGAGAGAACCAGAGATGTGTCAGTGCATTTTGGATTGGGTTCAGAACCACAGCACAGAGACAGGAACCAAACCTTCTGTTTGCCATAAATTATGAACATGTGGGACAGAACTAGAAGACACTGCACCTGCCAAGAGAAACCTGTCCCTGATCAGGGGCTGGGCTAAGCTTTGTTCCTTGGATTGAATCATCAGTTCAACTACACTTGAGAAGCTGCCTGTCAGCCAGCAGAGTTCCCTGTTTGGAGCACTGAGCTAGAAAACAGACTTTGTTGAAATGGAACATGGCACAAAATGAAAAGAAAAAGTCATTTTTACAGTAAGTGACTAGGAAATGTTCTTCACATGGAGTTGAAAAGGACAACTGTATTTAAGAGTTGTGGTTAAACAGAAACCTTTCCCAAAAAATTCTCCATTTGTTTCATGCCTTTATCTGTGACTACATCTCTGTGCTCAGATAAAGCAAACAAGATGCTGAGCATACCTAAACAGAGAAAGATGTCAGCAACTACAAGAATTCTGTCTTAATAGGTCTCCTCTTGCACAGTTTGCAAGGTATCAACCTAGGAACAGGCTGCAGCTAAGAGCAAGAATTCAACATGCTGATATTAACAAAACACTGATATCTTCAGTCTCCTGAGTCTTCTGTAGGACTGACTAGAAGAAGACCAATGTTATATTTATTCTTAAAAATTAAAATGTTTTAGAGATTAATTTCATTTTTAGAGATCAATTTTATTTTTAATTTTTAAACTAATTTTTAATTTAAT
>NW_008672866.1:0-1041 GCF_000695815.1 Acanthisitta chloris
CCTCCCCAGACACAGCTCCAGCTGTTCACTCAGGTCCTGTCACTGGTCAACTCTGAGGGAGCTGTACCAGAACTGTCCATGTCCCTGCTGGGAAGAGAGAGGTGTCAGCTGGGGCTGCAGGACCAAGGCAGGGAGTCTGATCCTCCAGAGAGCTGGTAATGTATAAATAGATGTCATGGCACTCAAAGGCTCCTGTTTCCCTTCAAGAAACAAGGATTCTCCTGTCCAAGGATGCTGGCGCAGTGGCACCTGCCCATCCCTGTGTCTCCCTGGGGCTGAGGAGCCCTTGGAGGTGTTTATATCCCCCTTGTGCTATTGTCTGCTTTGCTGGAGAGCTGTAAAATAGATAATTGTTTTACAGCCATGGATTTAGGGGCCTGGGCAGTAGGAGGGACACTGTGGGATTTGGGAAGGTTAAAGCAGCTCTTGTGGGTGCTTGTGGTGTGGGACAGGGAGTGAAGCACCTGGAAGTGACTCCTCCATGGGACAGGGCCAGGGTGAGCTGTTCCCTCTGCCCCATCCCTGTCTTTAGGTAAGACAGACACCAAAGACCTTGCACTTGTTGGGCTGAAAATAACCCAAAAGTGGGAGAAGCTGCCAAAGATTATTTTCAATGGTCAACCTTTTAGCAGGAGGGACTTTTTGACTGTTTCTGGGATCTTGCAGGGATTTTGTGCAGGTTTTGGGGCAAGTGCTGCAGCTGGGTGCTGCTGAAAGCTTGGGAAGCTCAGTATGTGCCCAGCTGGGAGCAGAGGCTGCTCTTGCCCCTGCAGCACTGGCTGCTGCTGTGCCTGTGGGGATGAACCCTCAGCGTGAGGGGCTGGAGCTGCTGTCTCTAGGGCTCTTGGTGTGAACAGAGAAGAGGCTGAAGTTTGGGGGTGCTGGTGTGAGGAGCCCTGTCCCTATCCCATCCCTGTCCCTGTCTCACGCCATCCTCATCCCTCATCCCACCCTGTCCCTCATCCCTGTCCTCACGCCATCCTCATCCCTCATCCCACCCTGTCCCTATCCCACCCCTGTCCCTGTCTCACGCCATCCTCA
>NW_008672867.1:0-1487 GCF_000695815.1 Acanthisitta chloris
CCCCCAGACCTGTATCTCCAGCCTTGGGTGCCTCCAGGAGCCTCACAGGGACCTTCAAATCTGCATCTTCAGCTCTTTGTGGCTCCAGGAGCCTCTAAAAATCCCTGGGGGCCTCCTGGAGCCTCTCAAGGACCTCCAAATCTCCATCTCCAGCTCTTTGTGGCTCCAGGAGCATCCCAAGGAGCCCCAGATCTCCAACCCCAGCCCTGGGTGGCTCCAGGAACATCCCAAGAAGCCCCAGATCTCCATCTCCAGCTCTTTGTGGCTCCAGGAGCCTCTCAGGGACCTCCAAATCTCCATCTCCAGCCCTTAAATCTCAAGGTGGAGAGATCAGGGACCATCTCAAGGTGAAGGAGGTTCCCCAAGCCCTAGAAGGTGGAGTTGCAGGAGGTGCTGGTCAGTCACAGCCCCATGAGGATCCTCCAGGGTAGGATTAGCCCTGGGAAGACTTGGATCTTCCTCATCTCCCATGGTTTCACCACCTTGGGAACAGGTTTGCACCCTGGATGGTCCCAGGGGAATGTAAACCCTTGGAGATCAGTGCAGAAAAGGTCCTAAAGCCACCAGAGCTCTGTCCACCCTCAGGAGAGGCAAAGGTTGCTCAGCAGCAGCTCCAGCAGCCGATCCCAAGGGATAATCCCAAGGGATAATCCATGCCTGGAGCTCCTCAAGGCTGGTGGGTCCCCATCAGGACGTTGCATGTGGCTCCCACACTAAAACCTCCTGGCATGGAGGGGCTGAGCCAAGAGGTTGGTTGAAGAAGATGCTTTGCCATCCTAACTGCTGAGCTGGATTGAGGTGTGACCACCACTAACCCAAGGTTGGGCTGGGACAGCTCTACCAGTGCTGAAGCTGCTCCAGGAGAAGCCTTGGAGATGCCTCTGGGGCTTGTGCTGGTGTCTAACAAGGGCAGAAGTCAATGGGTTTGGCTGATGTGTGATTTATCCCCCATAAACCATCCCTAGGTGTGTCCTCCCTGGGCTGGGAGGAGCTGGGACCTCCATCCTGGGTGGAGACATCACCTGATGCTTGTCCAGAGGTGCAGAGGGATCAGAGGTGACTCAAAGCAAACCTCAACCCTCTGGTTGGTGTCTCCACCTCCAATCTCTCTCCCAGCACTGCTCAAGCAGCTGGTTGTGTCCATGGGGACAGCCCACATCTCTTCCTGCTGGTCCTAGTGAGCTCCAGGTCCTGGTGCTCCTCAAGGTGTCACCATGGGCAGGGTGTGAGGTCAGCAGGGAGAGATGGACCTCAGTGTGGTCACAGCAGGGAGATATTGACCTCAGAGTGGTCAGAGCAGGGAGAGATGGACCTCAGTGTGGTCACAGCAGGGAGATATTGACCTCAGAGTGGTCAGAGCAGGGAGAGATGGACCTCAGTGTGGTCACAGCAGGGAGATATTGACCTCAGAGTGGTCAGAGCAAGCAGGGTGGACCTCAGTGTGGTCACAGCAGTGAGAAATGGACCTCAGAGTGGTCACAGCAGGG
>NW_008672868.1:0-325 GCF_000695815.1 Acanthisitta chloris
ATTCTGGACCCTTTGACATCAATATTCACCCTCTAAAACTGATGAGAACAACTCCGGTGTGAACAGTTTTATGCTCCTGCACTTCATTTTATGGGTCCCAAACCCAGTTCAGAGGACCCAGATTCTAAATTGAAGGTCCCAGACCCAGCTGGCAGGCCCTGATTGCAGTTTGCAGCTCTCAGAACACAGTTTGTGATTCCCAGATCCAGTGAGGAGGTCTCAGACCACAGAATCATAGGATCATAGAATCAGCCAGGTTGGAAGAGACCTCCAAGATCATCAAGTCCAACCCTACCATGGTCACTAGACCATGGCACTAAGTGCC
>NW_008672868.1:590-1538 GCF_000695815.1 Acanthisitta chloris
CTCCCTCAGCCTCTCCTCATGCCACTTGTGCTCCAGTCCCTTCCCCAGCCTCGCTGCTCTTCTCTGGACCTGCTTCAGCCCCTCAATGTCCCTCCTGACCTGAGGGGCCCGGAGCTGCACTCAAGATTCCATTCTGGGAGACCCAGATCCCAGTTTGGAGTCCTCAGATGCAACTCAGAGTGTCCAGATCCCATTCGGAGGGAGAAGATGCCACTTGGAGGCTCCCAGAAAGCAGAGGCTGGAGAAGAAACCAGGGAGATGGCTGTAATTTATCTCCTCCTGCCTCTACTTTATGGCTTTCTTAATTCGGCTCCTGCTACTATTAATGTAGTTAATGTTGAGATTATATCTATTTTCTGGCGTCAGGCAGTGATTTATTCCAGCCATTTTTCCGGCTGCGGCTCCCACGCTGTTAAATCAAGCCACTTGCCAATTAAGTGCTGACTGGGGAAGTGGCTGCAATCGTAACAGATATCTAACCACAAATTAAACTGGGGGGGTTTTGTCCCAGGCCAAGGGCTGAACCTTGCTGAGCTGGGAAAAGACACAAGAAAAACAACCCCCAAAACAAAGGGAAAAGAGAAAAACCACAAGTGACTCGAGGAAGGAAAGGAAGAAGTTGTCATCCCCAGTGGGATGGTGTCTATCACCTTTGGGTGCTCTGGGGGCTGGAGCTCCACAAAATCATCACCAGTATTGAGAGGCAGCAGAGAGGAGACAGGGCAGGGAATTCAAGGGAGAGTATGGAAGAGGAAAGGTGGGAATGGCTCTTGGATCCACCAGAAACTCAGAGTATCATCATATGTTGGAGTTGGAATGGACCTTAGAGATCGTCTCATCCAACCCCTTACCATGGGCAGGGATGTCAATCACTACAGTAGGTTGCTCCAAGCCCCATCCAACCTGGACTTCAACACTTGATGGTTTCATAGAATGTTAAGGGGTTGG